>NW_026970427.1:0-266283 GCF_028390025.1 Pseudophryne corroboree
TGAAGCTCCTGTTCAAAAATGATGCTCCGAAATCAACTTCTGTCACCTTAGTGATACATTTTGGGATAGTACCTAAAGTTTAAAGCAGAAATTGGGGCACTTTTGAAATTTTCATTTTTGACCAAAATCGACAGGTCCGGGGCTTATGGAATTCTCATATGCCACAAAACGATTGAAGCTCCTGTTCAAAAATGATGCTCCGAAATCAACTTCTGTCACCTTAGTGATACATTTTGGGATAGTACCTAAAGTTTAAAGCAGAAATTGGGGCACTTTTGAAATTTTCATTTTTGACCAAAATCGACAGGTCCGGGGCTTATGGAATTCTCATATGCCACAAAACGATTGAAGCTCCTGTTCAAAAATGATGCTCCGAAATCAACTTCTGTCACCTTAGTGATACATTTTGGTATAGTACCTAAAGTTTAAAGCAGAAATTGGGGCACTTTTGAAATTTTCATTTTTGACCAAAATCGACAGGTCCGGGGCTTAGGGAATTCTCATATGCCACAAAACGGTTGAAGCTCCTGTTCAAAAATGATGCTCCAAAATCAACTTCTGTCACCTTAGTGATACATTTTGGGATAGTACCTAAAGTTTAAAGTAGAAATTGGGGCACTTTTGAAATTTTCATTTTTGACCAAAATCGACAAGTCCGGGGCTTAGGGAATTTCTCATATGCCACAAAACGGTTGAAGCTCCTGTTCAAAAATGATGCTAAGAAATCAACTTCTGTCACCTTAGTGATACATTTTGGGATAGTACCTAAAGTTTAAAGCAGAAATTGGGGCACTTTTGAAATTTTCATTTTTGACCAAAATCGACAGGTCCGGGGCTTATGGAATTCTCATATGCCACAAAACGGTTGAAGCTCCTGTTCAAAAATGATGCTCCAAAATCAACTTCTGTCACCTTAGTGATACATTTTGGGATAGTACCTAAAGTTTAAAGCAGAAATTGGGGCACTTTTGAAATTTTCATTTTTGACCAAAAATAGACAGGTCCGGGGATTAGGGAATTTCTCATATGCCACAAAATGATTGAAGCTCCTGTTCAAAAATGATGCTCCGAAATCAACTTCTGTCACCTTAGTGATACATTTTGGGATAGTACCTAAAGTTTAAAGCAGAAATTGGGGCACTTTTGAAATTTTCATTTTTGACCAAAATCGACAGGTCCGGGGCTTATGGAATTCTCATATGCCACAAAACGATTGAAGCTCCTGTTCAAAAATGATGCTCCGAAATCAACTTCTGTCACCTTAGTGATACATTTTGGGATAGTACCTAAAGTTTAAAGCAGAAATTGGGGCACTTTTGAAATTTTCATTTTTGACCAAAAATCGACAGGTCCGGGGATTAGGGAATTTCTCATATGCCACAAAACGGTTGAAGCTCCTGTTCAAAAATGATGCTCCGAAATCAACTTCTGTCACCTTAGTGGTACATTTTGTGATAGTACCTAAAGTTTAAAGTTGAAATTGGGGCACTTTTGAAATTTTCATTTTTGACCAAAATCGACAGGTCCGGGGCTTATGGAATTCTCATATGCCACAAAATGATTGAAGCTCTTGTTCAAAAATGATGCTCCGAAATCAACTTCTGTCACCTTAGTGATACATTTTGGGATAGTACCTAAAGTTTAAAGCAGAAATTGGGGCACTTTTGAAATTTTCATTTTTGACCAAAATCGACAGGTCCGGGGCTTATGGAATTCTCATATGCCACAAAACGATTGAAGCTCTTGTTCAAAAATGATGCTCCGAAATCAACTTCTGTCACCTTAGTGATACATTTTGGGATAGTACCTAAAGTTTAAAGCAGAAATTGGGGCACTTTTGAAATTTTCATTTTTGACCAAAAATCGACAGGTCCGGGGATTAGGGAATTTCTCATATGCCACAAAACGGTTGAAGCTCCTGTTCAAAAATGATGCTCCAAAATCAACTTCTGTCACCTTAGTGATACATTTTGGGATTGTACCTAAAGTTTAAAGCAGAAATTGGGGCACTTTTGAAATTTTCATTTTTGACCAAAAATAGACAGGTCCGGGGATTAGGGAATTTCTCATATGCCACAAAACGATTGAAGCTCCTGTTCAAAAATGATGCTCCGAAATCAACTTCTGTCACCTTAGTGAAACATTTTGGGAAAGTACCTAAAGTTTAAAGCAGAAATTGGGGCAGTTTTGAAATTTTCATTTTTGACCAAAATCGACAGGTCCGGGGCTTATGGAATTCTCATATGCCACAAAACGATTGAAGCTCCTGTTCAAAAATGATGCTCCGAAATCAACTTCTGTCACCTTAGTGATACATTTTGGGATAGTACCTAAAGTTTAAAGCAGAAATTGGGGCACTTTTGAAATTTTCATTTTTGACCAAAATCGACAGGTCCGGGGCTTAGGGAATTCTCATATGCCACAAAACGGTTGAAGCTCCTGTTCAAAAATGATGCTCCAGAATCAACTTCTGTCACCTTAGTGATACATTTTGGGATAGTACCTAAAGTTTAAAGCAGAAATTGGGGCACTTTTGAAATTTTCATTTTTGACCAAAATCGACAGGTCCGGGGCTTAGGGAATTTCTCATATGCCACAAAACGGTTGAAGCTCCTGTTCAAAAATGATGCTCCGAAATCAACTTCTGTCACCTTAGTGATACATTTTGGGATAGTACCTAAAGTTTAAAGCAGAAATTGGGGCACTTTTGAAATTTTCATTTTTGACCAAAATCGACAGGTCCGGGGCTTATGGAATTCTCATATGCCACAAAATGATTGAAGCTCTTGTTCAAAAATGATGCTCCGAAATCAACTTCTGTCACCTTAGTGATACATTTTGGGATAGTACCTAAAGTTTAAAGCAGAAATTGGGGCACTTTTGAAATTTTCATTTTTGACCAAAATCGACAGGTCCGGGGCTTATGGAATTCTCATATGCCACAAAACGGTTGAAGCTCCTGTTCAAAAATGATGCTCCGAAATCAACTTCTGTCACCTTAGTGATACATTTTGGGATAGTACCTAAAGTTTAAAGCAGAAATTGGGGCACTTTTGAAATTTTCATTTTTGACCAAAAATAGACAGGTCCGGGGATTAGGGAATTTCTCATATGCCACAAAACGGTTGAAGCTCCTGTTCAAAAATGATGCTCCGAAATCAACTTCTGTCACCTTAGTGAAACATTTTGGGATAGTACCTAAAGTTTAAAGCAGAAATTGGGGCACTTTTGAAATTTTCATTTTTGACCAAAAATCGACAGGTCCGGGGCTTAGGGAATTCTCATATGCCACAAAACGGTTGAAGCTCCTGTTCAAAAATGATGCTCCAAAATCAACTTCTGTCACCTTAGTGATACATTTTGGGATAGTACCTAAAGTTTAAAGCAGAAATTGGGGCACTTTTGAAATTTTCATTTTTGACCAAAATCGACAAGTCCGGGGCTTAGGGAATTTCTCATATGCCACAAAACGGTTGAAGCTCCTGTTCAAAAATGATGCTCCGAAATCAACTTCTGTCACCTTAGTGATACATTTTGGGATAGTACCTAAAGTTTAAAGCAGAAATTGGGGCACTTTTGAAATTTTCATTTTTGACCAAAATCGACAGGTCCGGGGCTTATGGAATTCTCATATGCCACAAAACGATTGAAGCTCCTGTTCAAAAATTATGCTCCGAAATCAACTTCTGTCACCTTAGTGATACATTTTGGGATAGTACCTAAAGTTTAAAGCAGAAATTGGGGCACTTTTGAAATTTTCATTTTTGACCAAAATCGACAGGTCCGGGGCTTATGGAATTCTCATATGCCACAAAACGATTGAAGCTCCTGTTCAAAAATGATGCTCCGAAATCAACTTCTGTCACCTTAGTGATACATTTTGGTATAGTACCTAAAGTGTAAAGCAGAAATTGGGGCACTTTTGAAATTTTCATTTTTGACCAAAATTGACAGGTCCGGGGCTTAGGGAATTCTCATATGCCACAAAACGGTTGAAGCTCCTGTTCAAAAATGATGCTCCAAAATCAACTTCTGTCACCTTAGTGATACATTTTGGGATAGTACCTAAAGTTTAAAGCAGAAATTGGGGCTCTTTTGAAATTTTCATTTTTGACCAAAATCGACAAGTCCGGGGCTTAGGGAATTTCTCATATGCCACAAAACGGTTGAAGCTCCTGTTCAAAAATGATGCTCCAAAATCAACTTCTGTCACCTTAGTGATACATTTTGGGATAGTACCTAAAGTTTAAAGCAGAAATTGGGGCACTTTTGAAATTTTCATTTTTGACCAAAAATCGACAGATCCGGGGATTAGGGAATTTCTCATATGCCACAAAATGATTGAAGCTCCTGTTCAAAATTGATGCTCCGAAATCAACTTCTGTCACCTTAGTGATACATTTTGGGATAGTACCTAAAGTTTAAAGCAGAAATTGGGGCACTTTTGAAATTTTCATTTTTGACCAAAATCGACAGGTCCGGGGCTTATGGAATTCTCATATGCCACAAAACGATTGAAGCTCCTGTTCAAAAATGATGCTCCGAAATCAACTTCTGTCACCTTAGTGATACATTTTGGGATAGTACCTAAAGTTTAAAGCAGAAATTGGGGCACTTTTGAAATTTTCATTTTTGACCAAAATCGACAGGTCCGGGGCTTATGGAATTCTCATATGCCACAAAACGGTTGAAGCTCCTGTTCAAAAATGATGCTCCGAAATCAACTTCTGTCACCTTAGTGATACATTTTGGGGGGTGGTCTTCTGTTTGCCGGCGGTCGGGCTCCCGGCGCTCAGTATACCGGCGCCGGGAGCCCGACAGCCGGAATACCGACAATTATTTTCCCTCGTGGGGGTCCACGACCCCCATAGAGGGAGAATAAAATAGTGTGGCGCGCGTAGCGCGCCACCGCGCCCGTAGCGTGGCGAGCGCAGCGAGCCCGCAAGGGGCTCATTTGCGCTCGCCAAGCTGTCGGTAAGCCGGCGGTCGGGCTCCCGGCGCCGGGATGCTGGTCGCCGGGAGCCCGACCGCCGGCCAGCCGTAGTGAACCCATTTTGGGATAGTACCTAAAGTTTAAAGCAGAAATTGGGGCACTTTTGAAATTTTCATTTTTGACCAAAATCGACAGGTCCGGGGCTTAGGGAATTTCTCATATGCCACAAAACGGTTGAAGCTCCTGTTCAAAAATGATGCTCCGAAATCAACTTCTGTCACCTTAGTGATACATTTTGGGATAATACCTAAAGTTTAAAGCAGAAATTGGGGCACTTTTGAAATTTTCATTTTTGACCAAAATCGACAGGTCCGGGGCTTAGGGAATTCTCATATGCCACAAAACGGTTGAAGCTCCTTTTCAAAAATGATGCTCCGAAATCAACTTCTGTCACCTTAGTGATACATTTTGGGATAGTACCTAAAGTTTAAAGCAGAAATTGGGGCACTTTTGAAATTTTAATTTTTGACCAAAATCGACAGGTCCGGGGCTTAGGGAATTTCTCATATTCCACAAAACGGTTGAAGCTCCTGTTCAAAAATGATGCTCCGAAATCAACTTCTGTCACCTTAGTGATACATTTTGGGATAGTACCTAAAGTTTAAAGCAGAAATTGGGGCACTTTTGAAATTTTCATTTTTGACCAAAATCGACAGGTCCGGGGCTTATGGAATTCTCATATGCCACAAAACGATTGAAGCTCCTGTTCAAAAATGATGCTCCGAAATCAACTTCTGTCACCTTAGTGATACATTTTGGTATAGTACCTAAAGTGTAAAGCAGAAATTGGGGCACTTTTGAAATTTTCATTTTTGACCAAAATTGACAGGTCCGGGGCTTAGGGAATTCTCATATGCCACAAAACGGTTGAAGCTCCTGTTCAAAAATGATGCTCCAAAATCAACTTCTGTCACCTTAGTGATACATTTTGGGATAGTACCTAAAGTTTAAAGCAGAAATTGGGGCTCTTTTGAAATTTTCATTTTTGACCAAAATCGACAAGTCCGGGGCTTAGGGAATTTCTCATATGCCACAAAACGGTTGAAGCTCCTGTTCAAAAATGATGCTCCAAAATCAACTTCTGTCACCTTAGTGATACATTTTGGGATAGTACCTAAAGTTTAAAGCAGAAATTGGGGCACTTTTGAAATTTTCATTTTTGACCAAAAATCGACAGATCCGGGGATTAGGGAATTTCTCATATGCCACAAAATGATTGAAGCTCCTGTTCAAAATTGATGCTCCGAAATCAACTTCTGTCACCTTAGTGATACATTTTGGGATAGTACCTAAAGTTTAAAGCAGAAATTGGGGCACTTTTGAAATTTTCATTTTTGACCAAAATCGACAGGTCCGGGGCTTATGGAATTCTCATATGCCACAAAACGATTGAAGCTCCTGTTCAAAAATGATGCTCCGAAATCAACTTCTGTCACCTTAGTGATACATTTTGGGATAGTACCTAAAGTTTAAAGCAGAAATTGGGGCACTTTTGAAATTTTCATTTTTGACCAAAATCGACAGGTCCGGGGCTTATGGAATTCTCATATGCCACAAAACGGTTGAAGCTCCTGTTCAAAAATGATGCTCCGAAATCAACTTCTGTCACCTTAGTGATACATTTTGGGGGGTGGTCTTCTGTTTGCCGGCGGTCGGGCTCCCGGCGCTCAGTATACCGGCGCCGGGAGCCCGACAGCCGGAATACCGACAATTATTTTCCCTCGTGGGGGTCCACGACCCCCATAGAGGGAGAATAAAATAGTGTGGCGCGCGTAGCGCGCCACCGCGCCCGTAGCGTGGCGAGCGCAGCGAGCCCGCAAGGGGCTCATTTGCGCTCGCCAAGCTGTCGGTAAGCCGGCGGTCGGGCTCCCGGCGCCGGGATGCTGGTCGCCGGGAGCCCGACCGCCGGCCAGCCGTAGTGAACCCATTTTGGGATAGTACCTAAAGTTTAAAGCAGAAATTGGGGCACTTTTGAAATTTTCATTTTTGACCAAAATCGACAGGTCCGGGGCTTAGGGAATTTCTCATATGCCACAAAACGGTTGAAGCTCCTGTTCAAAAATGATGCTCCGAAATCAACTTCTGTCACCTTAGTGATACATTTTGGGATAGTACCTAAAGTTTAAAGCAGAAATTGGGGCACTTTTGAAATTTTCATTTTTGACCAAAAATCGACAGGTCCGGGGCTTAGGGAATTTCTCATATTCCACAAAACGGTTGAAGCTCCTGTTCAAAAATGATGCTCCGAAATCAACTTCTGTCACCTTAGTGGTACATTTTGTGATAGTACCTAAAGTTTAAAGCAGAAATTGGGGCACTTTTGAAATTTTCATTTTTGACCAAAATCGACAGGTCCGGGGCTTATGGAATTCTCATATGCCACAAAATGATTGAAGCTCCTGTTCAAAAATGATGCTCCGAAATCAACTTCTGTCACCTTAGTGATACATTTTGGGATAGTACCTAAAGTTTAAAGCAGAAATTGGGGCACTTTTGAAATTTTCATTTTTGACCAAAATCGACAGGTCCGGGGCTTAGGGAATTTCTCATATGCCACAAAACGGTTGAAGCTCCTGTTCAAAAATGATGCTCCGAAATCAACTTCTGTCACCTTAGTGATACATTTTGGGATAGTACCTAAAGTTTCAAGCAGAAATTGGGGCACTTTTGAAATTTTCATTTTTGACCAAAATCGACAGGTCCGGGGCTTATGGAATTCTCATATGCCACAAAACGATTGAAGCTCCTGTTCAAAAACGATGCTCCGAAATCAACTTCTGTCACCTTAGTGATACATTTTGGGATAGTACCTAAAGTTTAAAGCAGAAATTGGGGCACTTTTGAAATTTTCATTTTTGACCAAAAATCGACAGGTCCGGGGATTAGGGAATTTCTCGTATGCCACAAAACGGTTGAAGCTCCTGTTCAAAAATGATGCTCCGAAATCAACTTCTGTCACCTTAGTGATACATTTTGGGATAGTACCTAAAGTTTAAAGCAGAAATTGGGGCACTTTTGAAATTTTCATTTTTGACCAAAATCGACAGGTCCGGGGCTTAGGGAATTTCTCATATGCCACAAAAAGGTTGAAGCTCCTGTTCAAAAATGATGCTCCGAAATCAACTTCTGTCACCTTAGTGATACATTTTGGGATAGAACCTAAAGTTTAAAGCAGAAATTGGGGCACTTTTGAAATTTTCATTTTTGACCAAAATCGACAGGTCCGGGGCTTAGGGAATTCTCATATGCCACAAAACGGTTGAAGCTCCTGTTCAAAAATGATGCTCCAAAATCAACTTCTGTCACCTTAGTGATACATTTTGGGATAGTACCTAAAGTTTAAAGCAGAAATTGGGGCACTTTTGAAATTTTCATTTTTGACCAAAATCGACAAGTCCGGGGCTTAGGGAATTTCTCATATGCCACAAAACGGTTGAAGCTCCTGTTCAAAAATGATGCTCCGAAATCAACTTCTGTCACCTTAGTGATACATTTTGGGATAGTACCTAAAGTTTAAAGCAGAAATTGGGGCACTTTTAAAATTTTCATTTTTGACCAAAATCGACAGGTCCGGGGCTTATGGAATTCTCATATGCCACAAAATGATTGAAGCTCTTGTTCAAAAATGATGCTCCAAAATCAACTTCTGTCACCTTAGTGATACATTTTGGGATAGTACCTAAAGTTTAAAGCAGAAATTGGGGCACTTTTGAAATTTTCATTTTTGACCAAAATCGACAGGTCCGGGGCTTATGGAATTCTCATATGCCACAAAACGGTTGAAGCTCCTGTTCAAAAATGATGCTCCGAAATCAACTTCTGTCACCTTAGTGATACATTTTGGGATAGTACCTAAAGTTTAAAGCAGAAATTGGGGCACTTTTGAAATTTTCATTTTTGACCAAAAATAGACAGGTCCGGGGATTAGGGAATTTCTCATATGCCACAAAACGGTTGAAGCTCCTGTTCAAAAATGATGCTCCGAAATCAACTTCTGTCACCTTAGTGAAACATTTTGGGATAGTACCTAAAGTTTAAAGCAGAAATTGGGGCACTTTTGAAATTTTCATTTTTGACCAAAATCGACAGGTCCGGGGCTTATGGAATTCTCATATGCCACAAAACGATTGAAGCTCCTGTTCAAAAATGATGCTCCGAAATCAACTTCTGTCACCTTAGTGATACATTTTGGGATAGTACCTAAAGTTTAAAGCAGAAATTGGGGCACTTTTGAAATTTTTATTTTTGACCAAAATCGACAGGTCCAGGGCTTAGGGAATTCTCATATGCCACAAAACGGTTGAAGCTCCAGTTCAAAAATGATGCTCCAAAATCAACTTCTGTCACCTTAGTGATACATTTTGGGATAGTACCTAAAGTTTAAAGCAGAAATTGGGGCACTTTTGAAATTTTCATTTTTGACCAAAATCGACAAGTCCGGGGCTTAGGGAATTTCTCATATGCCACAAAACGGTTGAAGCTCCTGTTCAAAAATGATGCTCCGAAATCAACTTCTGTCACCTTAGTGATACATTTTGGGATAGTACCTAAAGTTTAAAGCAGAAATTGGGGCACTTTTGAAATTTTCATTTTTGACCAAAATCGACAGGTCCGGGGCTTATGGAATTCTCATATGCCACAAAACGATTGAAGCTCCTGTTCAAAAATGATGCTCCGAAATCAACTTCTGTCACCTTAGTGATACATTTTGGGATAGTACCTAAAGTTTAAAGCAGAAATTGGGGCACTTTTGAAATTTTCATTTTTGACCAAAATCGACAGGTCCGGGGCTTATGGAATTCTCATATGCCACAAAACGATTGAAGCTCCTGTTCAAAAATGATGCTCCGAAATCAACTTCTGTCACCTTAGTGATACATTTTGGTATAGTACCTAAAGTTTAAAGCAGAAATTGGGGCACTTTTGAAATTTTCATTTTTGACCAAAATCGACAGGTCCGGGGCTTAGGGAATTCTCATATGCCACAAAACGGTTGAAGCTCCTGTTCAAAAATGATGCTCCAAAATCAACTTCTGTCACCTTAGTGATACATTTTGGGATAGTACCTAAAGTTTAAAGTAGAAATTGGGGCACTTTTGAAATTTTCATTTTTGACCAAAATCGACAAGTCCGGGGCTTAGGGAATTTCTCATATGCCACAAAACGGTTGAAGCTCCTGTTCAAAAATGATGCTAAGAAATCAACTTCTGTCACCTTAGTGATACATTTTGGGATAGTACCTAAAGTTTAAAGCAGAAATTGGGGCACTTTTGAAATTTTCATTTTTGACCAAAAATCGACAGGTCCGGGGATTAGGGAATTTCTCATATGCCACAAAATGATTGAAGCTCCTGTTCAAAAATGATGCTCCGAAATCAACTTCTGTCACCTTAGTGATACATTTTGGGATAGTACCTAAAGTTTAAAGCAGAAATTGGGGCACTTTTGAAATTTTCATTTTTGACCAAAATCGACAGGTCCGGGGCTTATGGAATTCTCATATGCCACAAAACGATTGAAGCTCCTGTTCAAAAATGATGCTCCGAAATCAACTTCTGTCACCTTAGTGATACATTTTGGGATAGTACCTAAAGTTTAAAGCAGAAATTGGGGCACTTTTGAAATTTTCATTTTTGACCAAAAATCGACAGGTCCGGGGATTAGGGAATTTCTCATATGCCACAAAACGGTTGAAGCTCCTGTTCAAAAATGATGCTCCGAAATCAACTTCTGTCACCTTAGTGGTACATTTTGTGATAGTACCTAAAGTTTAAAGTTGAAATTGGGGCACTTTTGAAATTTTCATTTTTGACCAAAATCGACAGGTCCGGGGCTTATGGAATTCTCATATGCCACAAAACGGTTGAAGCTCCTGTTCAAAAATGATGCTCCGAAATCAACTTCTGTCACCTTAGTGATACATTTTGGGATAGTACCTAAAGTTTAAAGCAGAAATTGGGGCACTTTTGAAATTTTCATTTTTGACCAAAAATCGACAGGTCCGGGGCTTAGGGAATTTCTCATATTCCACAAAACGGTTGAAGCTCCTGTTCAAAAATTATGCTCCGAAATCAACTTCTGTCACCTTAGTGGTACATTTTGTGATAGTACCTAAAGTTTAAAGCAGAAATTGGGGCACTTTTGAAATTTTCATTTTTGACCAAAATCGACAGGTCCGGGGCTTATGGAATTCTCATATGCCACAAAATGATTGAAGCTCCTGTTCAAAAATGATGCTCCGAAATCAACTTCTGTCACCTTAGTGATACATTTTGGGATAGTACCTAAAGTTTAAAGCAGAAATTGGGGCACTTTTGAAATTTTCATTTTTGACCAAAATCGACAGGTCCGGGGCTTAGGGAATTTCTCATATGCCACAAAACGGTTGAAGCTCCTGTTCAAAAATGATGCTCCGAAATCAACTTCTGTCACCTTAGTGATACATTTTGGGATAGTACCTAAAGTTTAAAGCAGAAATTGGGGCACTTTTGAAATTTTCATTTTTGACCAAAATCGACAGGTCCGGGGCTTATGGAATTCTCATATGCCACAAAACGATTGAAGCTCCTGTTCAAAAACGATGCTCCGAAATCAACTTCTGTCACCTTAGTGATACATTTTGGGATAGTACCTAAAGTTTAAAGCAGAAATTGGGGCACTTTTGAAATTTTCATTTTTGACCAAAAATCGACAGGTCCGGGGATTAGGGAATTTCTCGTATGCCACAAAACGGTTGAAGCTCCTGTTCAAAAATGATGCTCCGAAATCAACTTCTGTCACCTTAGTGATACATTTTGGGATAGTACCTAAAGTTTAAAGCAGAAATTGGGGCACTTTTGAAATTTTCATTTTTGACCAAAATCGACAGGTCCGGGGCTTAGGGAATTTCTCATATGCCACAAAAAGGTTGAAGCTCCTGTTCAAAAATGATGCTCCGAAATCAACTTCTGTCACCTTAGTGATACATTTTGGGATAGTACCTAAAGTTTAAAGCAGAAATTGGGGCACTTTTGAAATTTTCATTTTTGACCAAAATCGACAGGTCCGGGGCTTAGGGAATTCTCATATGCCACAAAACGGTTGAAGCTCCTGTTCAAAAATGATGCTCCAAAATCAACTTCTGTCACCTTAGTGATACATTTTGGGATAGTACCTAAAGTTTAAAGCAGAAATTGGGGCACTTTTGAAATTTTCATTTTTGACCAAAATCGACAGGTCCGGGGCTTATGGAATTCTCATATGCCACAAAACGGTTGAAGCTCCTGTTCAAAAATGATGCTCCGAAATCAACTTCTGTCACCTTAGTGATACATTTTGGGATAGTACCTAAAGTTTAAAGCAGAAATTGGGGCACTTTTGAAATTTTCATTTTTGACCAAAAATCGACAGGTCCGGGGCTTAGGGAATTTCTCATATTCCACAAAACGGTTGAAGCTCCTGTTCAAAAATGATGCTCCGAAATCAACTTCTGTCACCTTAGTGGTACATTTTGTGATAGTACCTAAAGTTTAAAGCAGAAATTGGGGCACTTTTGAAATTTTCATTTTTGACCAAAATCGACAGGTCCGGGGCTTATGGAATTCTCATATGCCACAAAATGATTGAAGCTCCTGTTCAAAAATGATGCTCCGAAATCAACTTCTGTCACCTTAGTGATACATTTTGGGATAGTACCTAAAGTTTAAAGCAGAAATTGGGGCACTTTTGAAATTTTCATTTTTGACCAAAATCGACAGGTCCGGGGCTTAGGGAATTTCTCATATGCCACAAAACGGTTGAAGCTCCTGTTCAAAAATGATGCTCCGAAATCAACTTCTGTCACCTTAGTGATACATTTTGGGATAGTACCTAAAGTTTAAAGCAGAAATTGGGGCACTTTTGAAATTTTCATTTTTGACCAAAATCGACAGGTCCGGGGCTTATGGAATTCTCATATGCCACAAAACGATTGAAGCTCCTGTTCAAAAATGATGCTCCGAAATCAACTTATGTCACCTTAGTGATACATTTTGGGATAGTACCTAAAGTTTAAAGCAGAAATTGGGGCACTTTTGAAATTTTCATTTTTGACCAAAAATCGACAGGTCCGGGGATTAGGGAATTTCTCGTATGCCACAAAACGGTTGAAGCTCCTGTTCAAAAATGATGCTCCGAAATCAACTTCTGTCACCTTAGTGATACATTTTGGGATAGTACCTAAAGTTTAAAGCAGAAATTGGGGCACTTTTGAAATTTTCATTTTTGACCAAAATCGACAGGTCCGGGGCTTAGGGAATTTCTCATATGCCACAAAAAGGTTGAAGCTCCTGTTCAAAAATGATGCTCCGAAATCAACTTCTGTCACCTTAGTGATACATTTTGGGATAGTACCTAAAGTTTAAAGCAGAAATTGGGGCACTTTTGAAATTTTCATTTTTGACCAAAATCGACAGGTCCGGGGCTTATGGAATTCTCATATGCCACAAAACGGTTGAAGCTCCTGTTCAAAAATGATGCTCCGAAATCAACTTCTGTCACCTTAGTGATACATTTTGGGATAGTACCTAAAGTTTAAAGCAGAAATTGGGGCACTTTTGAAATTTTCATTTTTGACCAAAAATCGACAGGTCCGGGGATTAGGGAATTTCTCATATTCCACAAAACGGTTGAAGCTCCTGTTCAAAAATGATGCTCCGAAATCAACTTCTGTCACCTTAGTGATACATTTTGGGATAGTACCTAAAGTTTAAAGCAGAAATTGGGGCACTTTTGAAATTTTCATTTTTGACCAAAATCGACAGGTCCGGGGCTTATGGAATTCTCATATGCCACAAAACGGTTGAAGCTCCTGTTCAAAAATGATGCTCCGAAATCAACTTCTGTCACCTTAGTGATACATTTTGGGATAGTACCTAAAGTTTAAAGTAGAAATTGGGGCACTTTTGAAATTTTCATTTTTGACTAAAAATCGACAGGTCCGGGGATTAGGGAATTTCTCATATGCCACAAAACGGTTGAAGCTCCTGTTCAAAAATGATGCTCCAAAATCAACTTCTGTCACCTTAGTGATACATTTTGGGATAGTACCTAAAGTTTAAAGCAGAAATTGGGGCACTTTTGAAATTTTCATTTTTGACCAAAATCGACAGGTCCGGGGCTTATGGAATTCTCATATGCCACAAAATGATTGAAGCTCTTGTTCAAAAATGATGCTCCGAAATCAACTTCTGTCACCTTAGTGATACATTTTGGGATAGTACCTAAAGTTTAAAGCAGAAATTGGGGCACTTTTGAAATTTTCATTTTTGACCAAAATCGACAGGTCCGGGGCTTATGGAATTCTCATATGCCACAAAACGGTTGAAGCTCCTGTTCAAAAATGATGCTCCGAAATCAACTTCTGTCACCTTAGTGATACATTTTGGGATAGTACCTAAAGTTTAAAGCAGAAATTGGGGCACTTTTGAAATTTTCATTTTTGACCAAAAATAGACAGGTCCGGGGATTAGGGAATTTCTCATATGCCACAAAACGGTTGAAGCTCCTGTTCAAAAATGATGCTCCGAAATCAACTTCTGTCACCTTAGTGAAACATTTTGGGATAGTACCTAAAGTTTAAAGCAGAAATTGGGGCACTTTTGAAATTTTCATTTTTGACCAAAATCGACAGGTCCGGGGCTTATGGAATTCTCATATGCCACAAAACGATTGAAGCTCCTGTTCAAAAATGATGCTCCAAAATCAACTTCTGTCACCTTAGTGATACATTTTGGGATAGTACCTAAAGTTTAAAGCAGAAATTGGGGCACTTTTGAAATTTTCATTTTTGACCAAAATCGACAAGTCCGGGGCTTAGGGAATTTCTCATATGCCACAAAACGGTTGAAGCTCCTGTTCAAAAATGATGCTAAGAAATCAACTTCTGTCACCTTAGTGATACATTTTGGGATAGTACCTAAAGTTTAAAGCAGAAATTGGGGCACTTTTGAAATTTTCATTTTTGACCAAAATCGACAGGTCCGGGGCTTATGGAATTCTCATATGCCACAAAACGGTTGAAGCTCCTGTTCAAAAATGATGCTCCGAAATCAACTTCTGTCACCTTAGTGATACATTTTGGGATAGTACCTAAAGTTTAAAGCAGAAATTGGGGCACTTTTGAAATTTTCATTTTTGACCAAAATCGACAGGTCCGGGGATTAGGGAATTTCTCGTATGCCACAAAACGGTTGAAGCTCCTGTTCAAAAATGATGCTCCGAAATCAACTTCTGTCACCTTAGTGATACATTTTGGGATAGTACCTAAAGTTTAAAGCAGAAATTGGGGCACTTTTGAAATTTTCATTTTTGACCAAAATCGACAGGTCCGGGGCTTAGGGAATTTCTCATATGCCACAAAAAGGTTGAAGCTCCTGTTCAAAAATGATGCTCCGAAATCAACTTCTGTCACCTTAGTGATACATTTTGGGATAGTACCTAAAGTTTAAAGCAGAAATTGGGGCACTTTTGAAATTTTCATTTTTGACCAAAATCGACAGGTCCGGGGCTTAGGGAATTCTCATATGCCACAAAACGGTTGAAGCTCCTGTTCAAAAATGATGCTCCAAAATCAACTTCTGTCACCTTAGTGATACATTTTGGGATAGTACCTAAAGTTTAAAGCAGAAATTGGGGCACTTTTGAAATTTTCATTTTTGACCAAAATCGACAGGTCCGGGGCTTATGGAATTCTCATATGCCACAAAACGGTTGAAGCTCCTGTTCAAAAATGATGCTCCGAAATCAACTTCTGTCACCTTAGTGATACATTTTGGGATAGTACCTAAAGTTTAAAGCAGAAATTGGGGCACTTTTGAAATTTTCATTTTTGACCAAAAATCGACAGGTCCGGGGATTAGGGAATTTCTCATATTCCACAAAACGGTTGAAGCTCCTGTTAAAAAATGATGCTCCGAAATCAACTTCTGTCACCTTAGTGATACATTTTGGGATAGTACCTAAAGTTTAAAGCAGAAATTGGGGCGCTTTTGAAATTTTCATTTTTGACCAAAATCGACAGGTCCGGGGCTTATGGAATTCTCATATGCCACAAAACGATTGAAGCTCCTGTTCAAAAATGATGCTCCGAAATCAACTTCTGTCACCTTAGTGATACATTTTGGGATAGTACCTAAAGTTTAAAGCAGAAATTGGGGCACTTTTGAAATTTTCATTTTTGACTAAAAATCGACAGGTCCGGGGATTAGGAAATTTCTCATATGCCACAAAACGGTTGAAGCTCCTGTTCAAAAATGATGCTCCAAAATCAACTTCTGTCACCTTAGTGATACATTTTGGGATAGTACCTAAAGTTTAAAGCAGAAATTGGGGCACTTTTGAAATTTTCATTTTTGACCAAAATCGACAGGTCCGGGGCTTATGGAATTCTCATATGCCACAAAATGATTGAAGCTCTTGTTCAAAAATGATGCTCCGAAATCAACTTCTGTCACCTTAGTGATACATTTTGGGATAGTACCTAAAGTTTAAAGCAGAAATTGGGGCACTTTTGAAATTTTCATTTTTGACCAAAATCGACAGGTCCGGGGCTTATGGAATTCTCATATGCCACAAAACGGTTGAAGCTCCTGTTCAAAAATGATGCTCCGAAATCAACTTCTGTCACCTTAGTGATACATTTTGGGATAGTACCTAAAGTTTAAAGCAGAAATTGGGGCACTTTTGAAATTTTCATTTTTGACCAAAAATAGACAGGTCCGGGGATTAGGGAATTTCTCATATGCCACAAAACGGTTGAAGCTCCTGTTCAAAAATGATGCTCCGAAATCAACTTCTGTCACCTTAGTGAAACATTTTGGGATAGTACCTAAAGTTTAAAGCAGAAATTGGGGCACTTTTGAAATTTTCATTTTTGACCAAAATCGACAGGTCCAGGGCTTATGGAATTCTCATATGCCACAAAACGATTGAAGCTCCTGTTCAAAAATGATGCTCCAAAATCAACTTCTGTCACCTTAGTGATACATTTTGGGATAGTACCTACAGTTTACAGCAGAAATTGGGGCACTTTTGAAATTTTCATTTTTGACCAAAATCGACAAGTCCGGGGCTTAGGGAATTTCTCATATGCCACAAAACGGTTGAAGCTCCTGTTCAAAAATGATGCTAAGAAATCAACTTCTGTCACCTTAGTGATACATTTTGGGATAGTACCTAAAGTTTAAAGCAGAAATTGGGGCACTTTTGAAATTTTCATTTTTGACCAAAATCGACAGGTCCGGGGCTTATGGAATTCTCATATGCCACAAAACGGTTGAAGCTCCTGTTCAAAAATGATGCTCCGAAATCAACTTCTGTCACCTTAGTGATACATTTTGGGATAGTACCTAAAGTTTAAAGCAGAAATTGGGGCACTTTTGAAATTTTCATTTTTGACCAAAATCGACAGGTCCGGGGCTTATGGAATTCTCATATGCCACAAAACGATTGAAGCTCCTGTTCAAAAATGATGCTCCGAAATCAACTTCTGTCACCTTAGTGATACATTTTGGTATAGTACCTAAAGTTTAAAGCAGAAATTGGGGCACTTTTGAAATTTTCATTTTTGACCAAAATCGACAGGTCCGGGGCTTAGGGAATTCTCATATGCCACAAAACGGTTGAAGCTCCTGTTCAAAAATGATGCTCCAAAATCAACTTCTGTCACCTTAGTGATACATTTTGGGATAGTACCTAAAGTTTAAAGCAGAAATTGGGGCACTTTTGAAATTTTCATTTTTGACCAAAATCGACAAGTCCGGGGCTTAGGGAATTTCTCATATGCCACAAAACGGTTGAAGCTCCTGTTCAAAAATGATGCTAAGAAATCAACTTCTGTCACCTTAGTGATACATTTTGGGATAGTACCTAAAGTTTAAAGCAGAAATTGGGGCACTTTTGAAATTTTCATGTTTGACCAAAATCGACAGGTCCGGGGCTTATGGAATTCTCATATGCCACAAAATGATTGAAGCTCCTGTTCAAAAATGATGCTCCGAAATCAACTTCTGTCACCTTAGTGATACATTTTGGGATAGTACCTAAAGTTTAAAGCAGAAATTGGGGCACTTTTGAAATTTTCATTTTTGACCAAAATCGACAGGTCCGGTGCTTAGGGAATTTCTCATATGCCACAAAACGGTTGAAGCTCCTGTTTAAAAATGATGCTCCGAAATCAACTTCTGTCACCTTAGTGATACATTTTGGGATAGTACCTAAAGTTTAAAGCAGAAATTGGGGCACTTTTGAAATTTTCATTTTTGACCAAAATCGACAGGTCCGGGGCTTATGGAATTCTCATATGCCACAAAACGATTGAAGCTCCTGTTCAAAAATGATGCTCCGAAATCAACTTCTGTCACCTTAGTGATACATTTTGGGATAGTACCTAAAGTTTAAAGCAGAAATTGGGGCACTTTTGAAATTTTCATTTTTGACCAAAAATCGACAGGTCCGGGGATTAGGGAATTTCTCGTATGCCACAAAACGGTTGAAGCTCCTGTTCAAAAATGATGCTCCGAAATCAACTTCTGTCACCTTAGTGATACATTTTGGGATAGTACCTAAAGTTTAAAGCAGAAATTGGGGCACTTTTGAAATTTTCATTTTTGACCAAAATCGACAGGTCCGGGGCTTAGGGAATTTCTCATATGCCACAAAAAGGTTGAAGCTCCTGTTCAAAAATGATGCTCCGAAATCAACTTCTGTCACCTTAGTGATACATTTTGGGATAGTACCTAAAGTTTAAAGCAGAAATTGGGGCACTTTTGAAATTTTCATTTTTGACCAAAATCGACAGGTCCGGGGCTTAGGGAATTCTCATATGCCACAAAACGGTTGAAGCTCCTGTTCAAAAATGATGCTCCAAAATCAACTTCTGTCACCTTAGTGATACATTTTGGGATAGTACCTAAAGTTTAAAGCAGAAATTGGGGCACTTTTGAAATTTTCATTTTTGACCAAAATCGACAGGTCCGGGGCTTATGGAATTCTCATATGCCACAAAACGGTTGAAGCTCCTGTTCAAAAATGATGCTCCGAAATCAACTTCTGTCACCTTAGTGATACATTTTGGGATAGTACCTAAAGTTTAAAGCAGAAATTGGGGCACTTTTGAAATTTTCATTTTTGACCAAAAATCGACAGGTCCGGGGATTAGGGAATTTCTCATATTCCACAAAACGGTTGAAGCTCCTGAAAAAAAATGATGCTCCGAAATCAACTTCTGTCACCTTAGTGATACATTTTGGGATAGTACCTAAAGTTTAAAGCAGAAATTGGGGCGCTTTTGAAATTTTCATTTTTGACCAAAATCGACAGGTCCGGGGCTTATGGAATTCTCATATGCCACAAAACGATTGAAGCTCCTGTTCAAAAATGATGCTCCGAAATCAACTTCTGTCACCTTAGTGATACATTTTGGGATAGTACCTAAAGTTTAAAGCAGAAATTGGGGCACTTTTGAAATTTTCATTTTTGACTAAAAATCGACAGGTCCGGGGATTAGGGAATTTCTCATATGCCACAAAACGGTTGAAGCTCCTGTTCAAAAATGATGCTCCGAAATCAACTTCTGTCACCTTAGTGAAACATTTTGGGATAGTACCTAAAGTTTAAAGCAGAAATTGGGGCACTTTTGAAATTTTCATTTTTGACCAAAATCGACAGGTCCGGGGCTTATGGAATTCTCATATGCCACAAAACGATTGAAGCTCCTGTTCAAAAATGATGCTCCAAAATCAACTTCTGTCACCTTAGTGATACATTTTGGGATAGTACCTAAAGTTTAAAGCAGAAATTGGGGCACTTTTGAAATTTTCATTTTTGACCAAAATCGACAAGTCCGGGGCTTAGGGAATTTCTCATATGCCACAAAACGGTTGAAGCTCCTGTTCAAAAATGATGCTAAGAAATCAACTTCTGTCACCTTAGTGATACATTTTGGGATAGTACCTAAAGTTTAAAGCAGAAATTGGGGCACTTTTGAAATTTTCATTTTTGACCAAAATCGACAGGTCCGGGGCTTATGGAATTCTCATATGCCACAAAACGGTTGAAGCTCCTGTTCAAAAATGATGCTCCGAAATCAACTTCTGTCACCTTAGTGATACATTTTGGGATAGTACCTAAAGTTTAAAGCAGAAATTGGGGCACTTTTGAAATTTTCATTTTTGACCAAAATCGACAGGTCCGGGGATTAGGGAATTTCTCGTATGCCACAAAACGGTTGAAGCTCCTGTTCAAAAATGATGCTCCGAAATCAACTTCTGTCACCTTAGTGATACATTTTGGGATAGTACCTAAAGTTTAAAGCAGAAATTGGGGCACTTTTGAAATTTTCATTTTTGACCAAAATCGACAGGTCCGGGGCTTAGGGAATTTCTCATATGCCACAAAAAGGTTGAAGCTCCTGTTCAAAAATGATGCTCCGAAATCAACTTCTGTCACCTTAGTGATACATTTTGGGATAGTACCTAAAGTTTAAAGCAGAAATTGGGGCACTTTTGAAATTTTCATTTTTGACCAAAATCGACAGGTCCGGGGCTTAGGGAATTCTCATATGCCACAAAACGGTTGAAGCTCCTGTTCAAAAATGATGCTCCAAAATCAACTTCTGTCACCTTAGTGATACATTTTGGGATAGTACCTAAAGTTTAAAGCAGAAATTGGGGCACTTTTGAAATTTTCATTTTTGACTAAAAATCGACAGGTCCGGGGATTAGGGAATTTCTCATATGCCACAAAACGGTTGAAGCTCCTGTTCAAAAATGATGCTCCGAAATCAACTTCTGTCACCTTAGTGAAACATTTTGGGATAGTACCTAAAGTTTAAAGCAGAAATTGGGGCGCTTTTGAAATTTTCATTTTTGACCAAAATCGACAGGTCCGGGGCTTATGGAATTCTCATATGCCACAAAACGATTGAAGCTCCTGTTCAAAAATGATGCTCCGAAATCAACTTCTGTCACCTTAGTGATACATTTTGGGATAGTACCTAAAGTTTAAAGCAGAAATTGGGGCACTTTTGAAATTTTCATTTTTGACTAAAAATCGACAGGTCCGGGGATTAGGGAATTTCTCATATGCCACAAAACGGTTGAAGCTCCTGTTCAAAAATGATGCTCCAAAATCAACTTCTGTCACCTTAGTGATACATTTTGGGATAGTACCTAAAGTTTAAAGCAGAAATTGGGGCACTTTTGAAATTTTCATTTTTGACCAAAAATAGACAGGTCCGGGGATTAGGGAATTTCTCATATGCCACAAAACGGTTGAAGCTCCTGTTCAAAAATGATGCTCCGAAATCAACTTCTGTCACCTTAGTGAAACATTTTGGGATAGTACCTAAAGTTTAAAGCAGAAATTGGGGCACTTTTGAAATTTTCATTTTTGACCAAAATCGACAGGTCCGGGGCTTATGGAATTCTCATATGCCACAAAACGATTGAAGCTCCTGTTCAAAAATGATGCTCCAAAATCAACTTCTGTCACCTTAGTGATACATTTTGGGATAGTACCTAAAGTTTAAAGCAGAAATTGGGGCACTTTTGAAATTTTCATTTTTGACCAAAATCGACAAGTCCGGGGCTTAGGGAATTTCTCATATGCCACAAAACGGTTGAAGCTCCTGTTCAAAAATGATGCTAAGAAATCAACTTCTGTCACCTTAGTGATACATTTTGGGATAGTACCTAAAGTTTAAAGCAGAAATTGGGGCACTTTTGAAATTTTCATTTTTGACCAAAATCGACAGGTCCGGGGCTTATGGAATTCTCATATGCCACAAAACGGTTGAAGCTCCTGTTCAAAAATGATGCTCCGAAATCAACTTCTGTCACCTTAGTGATACATTTTGGGATAGTACCTAAAGTTTAAAGCAGAAATTGGGGCACTTTTGAAATTTTCATTTTTGACCAAAATCGACAGGTCCGGGGATTAGGGAATTTCTCGTATGCCACAAAACGGTTGAAGCTCCTGTTCAAAAATGATGCTCCGAAATCAACTTCTGTCACCTTAGTGATACATTTTGGGATAGTACCTAAAGTTTAAAGCAGAAATTGGGGCACTTTTGAAATTTTCATTTTTGACCAAAATCGACAGGTCCGGGGCTTAGGGAATTTCTCATATGCCACAAAAAGGTTGAAGCTCCTGTTCAAAAATGATGCTCCGAAATCAACTTCTGTCACCTTAGTGATACATTTTGGGATAGTACCTAAAGTTTAAAGCAGAAATTGGGGCACTTTTGAAATTTTCATTTTTGACCAAAATCGACAGGTCCGGGGCTTAGGGAATTCTCATATGCCACAAAACGGTTGAAGCTCCTGTTCAAAAATGATGCTCCAAAATCAACTTCTGTCACCTTAGTGATACATTTTGGGATAGTACCTAAAGTTTAAAGCAGAAATTGGGGCACTTTTGAAATTTTCATTTTTGACCAAAATCGACAGGTCCGGGGCTTATGGAATTCTCATATGCCACAAAACGGTTGAAGCTCCTGTTCAAAAATGATGCTCCGAAATCAACTTCTGTCACCTTAGTGATACATTTTGGGATAGTACCTAAAGTTTAAAGCAGAAATTGGGGCACTTTTGAAATTTTCATTTTTGACCAAAAATCGACAGGTCCGGGGATTAGGGAATTTCTCATATTCCACAAAACGGTTGAAGCTCCTGTTAAAAAATGATGCTCCGAAATCAACTTCTGTCACCTTAGTGATACATTTTGGGATAGTACCTAAAGTTTAAAGCAGAAATTGGGGCGCTTTTGAAATTTTCATTTTTGACCAAAATCGACAGGTCCGGGGCTTATGGAATTCTCATATGCAACAAAACGATTGAAGCTCCTGTTCAAAAATGATGCTCCGAAATCAACTTCTGTCACCTTAGTGATACATTTTGGGATAGTACCTAAAGTTTAAAGCAGAAATTGGGGCACTTTTGAAATTTTCATTTTTGACTAAAAATCGACAGGTCCGGGGATTAGGGAATTTCTCATATGCCACAAAACGGTTGAAGCTCCTGTTCAAAAATGATGCTCCAAAATCAACTTCTGTCACCTTAGTGATACATTTTGGGATAGTACCTAAAGTTTAAAGCAGAAATTGGGGCACTTTTGAAATTTTCATTTTTGACCAAAATCGACAGGTCCGGGGCTTATGGAATTCTCATATGCCACAAAATGATTGAAGCTCTTGTTCAAAAATGATGCTCCGAAATCAACTTCTGTCACCTTAGTGATACATTTTGGGATAGTACCTAAAGTTTAAAGCAGAAATTGGGGCACTTTTGAAATTTTCATTTTTGACCAAAATCGACAGGTCCGGGGCTTATGGAATTCTCATATGCCACAAAACGGTTGAAGCTCCTGTTCAAAAATGATGCTCCGAAATCAACTTCTGTCACCTTAGTGATACATTTTGGGATAGTACCTAAAGTTTAAAGCAGAAATTGGGGCACTTTTGAAATTTTCATTTTTGACCAAAAATAGACAGGTCCGGGGATTAGGGAATTTCTCATATGCCACAAAACGGTTGAAGCTCCTGTTCAAAAATGATGCTAAGAAATCAACTTCTGTCACCTTAGTGATACATTTTGGGATAGTACCTAAAGTTTAAAGCAGAAATTGGGGCACTTTTGAAATTTTCATTTTTGACCAAAATCGACAGGTCCGGGGCTTATGGAATTCTCATATGCCACAAAACGGTTGAAGCTCCTGTTCAAAAATGATGCTCCGAAATCAACTTCTGTCACCTTAGTGATACATTTTGGGATAGTACCTAAAGTTTAAAGCAGAAATTGGGGCACTTTTGAAATTTTCATTTTTGACCAAAATCGACAGGTCCGGGGCTTATGGAATTCTCATATGCCACAAAACGATTGAAGCTCCTGTTCAAAAATGATGCTCCGAAATCAACTTCTGTCACCTTAGTGATACATTTTGGTATAGTACCTAAAGTTTAAAGCAGAAATTGGGGCACTTTTGAAATTTTCATTTTTGACCAAAATCGACAGGTCCGGGGCTTAGGGAATTCTCATATGCCACAAAACGGTTGAAGCTCCTGTTCAAAAATGATGCTCCAAAATCAACTTCTGTCACCTTAGTGATACATTTTGGGATAGTACCTAAAGTTTAAAGCAGAAGTTGGGGCACTTTTGAAATTTTCATTTTTGACCAAAATCGACAAGTCCGGGGCTTAGGGAATTTCTCATATGCCACAAAACGGTTGAAGCTCCTGTTCAAAAATGATGCTAAGAAATCAACTTCTGTCACCTTAGTGATACATTTTGGGATAGTACCTAAAGTTTAAAGCAGAAATTGGGGCACTTTTGAAATTTTCATTTTTGACCAAAATCGACAGGTCCGGGGCTTATGGAATTCTCATATGCCACAAAACGGTTGAAGCTCCTGTTCAAAAATGATGCTCCGAAATCAACTTCTGTCACCTTAGTGATACATTTTGGGATAGTACCTAAAGTTTAAAGCAGAAATTGGGGCACTTTTGAAATTTTCATTTTTGACCAAAATCGACAGGTCCGGGGCTTATGGAATTCTCATATGCCACAAAACGGTTGAAGCTCCTGTTCAAAAATGATGCTCCAAAATCAACTTCTGTCACCTTAGTGATACATTTTGGGATAGTACCTAAAGTTTAAAGCAGAAATTGGGGCACTTTTGAAATTTTCATTTTTGACCAAAATCGACAGGTCCGGGGCTTATGGAATTCTCATATGCCACAAAACGATTGAAGCTCCTGTTCAAAAATGATGCTCCGAAATCAACTTCTGTCACCTTAGTGATACATTTTGGGATAGTACCTAAAGTTTAAAGCAGAAATTGGGGCACTTTTGAAATTTTCATTTTTGACCAAAATCAACAGGTCCGGGGCTTATGGAATTCTCATATGCCACAAAACGGTTGAAGCTCCTGTTCAAAAATGATGCTCCGAAATCAACTTCTGTCACCTTAGTGATACATTTTGGGATAGTACCTAAAGTTTAAAGCAGAAATTGGGGCACTTTTGAAATTTTCATTTTTGACCAAAATCGACAGGTCCGGGGCTTATGGAATTCTCATATGCCACAAAACGATTGAAGCTCCTGTTCAAAAATGATGCTCCAAAATCAACTTCTGTCACCTTAGTGATACATTTTGGGATAGTACCTAAAGTTTAAAGCAGAAGTTGGGGCACTTTTGAAATTTTCATTTTTGACCAAAATCGACAAGTCCGGGGCTTAGGGAATTTCTCATATGCCACAAAACGGTTGAAGCTCCTGTTCAAAAATGATGCTAAGAAATCAACTTCTGTCACCTTAGTGATACATTTTGGGATAGTACCTAAAGTTTAAAGCAGAAATTGGGGCACTTTTGAAATTTTCATTTTTGACCAAAATCGACAGGTCCGGGGCTTATGGAATTCTCATATGCCACAAAACGGTTGAAGCTCCTGTTCAAAAATGATGCTCCGAAATCAACTTCTGTCACCTTAGTGATACATTTTGGGATAGTACCTAAAGTTTAAAGCAGAAATTGGGGCACTTTTGAAATTTTCATTTTTGACCAAAATCGACAGGTCCGGGGCTTATGGAATTCTCATATGCCACAAAACGGTTGAAGCTCCTGTTCAAAAATGATGCTCCAAAATCAACTTCTGTCACCTTAGTGATACATTTTGGGATAGTACCTAAAGTTTAAAGCAGAAATTGGGGCACTTTTGAAATTTTCATTTTTGACCAAAATCGACAGGTCCGGGGCTTATGGAATTCTCATATGCCACAAAACGATTGAAGCTCCTGTTCAAAAATGATGCTCCGAAATCAACTTCTGTCACCTTAGTGATACATTTTGGGATAGTACCTAAAGTTTAAAGCAGAAATTGGGGCACTTTTGAAATTTTCATTTTTGACCAAAATCAACAGGTCCGGGGCTTATGGAATTCTCATATGCCACAAAACGGTTGAAGCTCCTGTTCAAAAATGATGCTCCAAAATCAACTTCTGTCACCTTAGTGATACATTTTGGGATAGTACCTAAAGTTTAAAGCAGAAATTGGGGCACTTTTGAAATTTTCATTTTTGACCAAAAATCGACAGGTCCGGGGATTAGGGAATTTCTCATATGCCACAAAACGGTTGAAGCAACTGTTCAAAAATGATGCTCCGAAATCAACTTCTGTCACCTTAGTGATACATTTTGGGATAGTACCTAAAGTTTAAAGCAGAAATTGGGGCACTTTTGAAATTTTCATTTTTGACCAAAATCGACAGGTCCGGGGCTTATGGAATTCTCATATGCCACAAAACGATTGAAGCTCCTGTTCAAAAATGATGCTCCGAAATCAACTTCTGTCACCTTAGTGTTACATTTTGGTATAGTACCTAAAGTTTAAAGCAGAAATTGGGGCACTTTTGAAATTTTCATTTTTGACCAAAATCGACAGGTCCGGGGCTTAGGGAATTCTCATATGCCACAAAACGGTTGAAGCTCCTGTTCAAAAATGATGCTCCAAAATCAACTTCTGTCACCTTAGTGATACATTTTGGGATAGTACCTAAAGTTTAAAGCAGAAATTGGGGCACTTTTGAAATTTTCATTTTTGACCAAAATCGACAAGTCCGGGGCTTAGGGAATTTCTCATATGCCACAAAACGGTTGAAGCTCCTGTTCAAAAATGATGCTAAGAAATCAACTTCTGTCACCTTAGTGATACATTTTGGGATAGTACCTAAAGTTTAAAGCAGAAATTGGGGCACTTTTGAAATTTTCATTTTTGACCAAAATCGACAGGTCCGGGGCTTATGGAATTCTCATATGCCACAAAATGATTGAAGCTCCTGTTCAAAAATGATGCTCCGAAATCAACTTCTGTCACCTTAGTGATACATTTTGGGATAGTACCTAAAGTTTAAAGCAGAAATTGGGGCACTTTTGAAATTTTCATTTTTGACCAAAATCGACAGGTCCGGGGCTTAGGGAATTTCTCATATGCCACAAAACGGTTGAAGCTCCTGTTCAAAAATGATGCTCCGAAATCAACTTCTGTCACCTTAGTGATACATTTTGGGATAGTACCTAAAGTTTAAAGCAGAAATTGGGGCACTTTTGAAATTTTCATTTTTGACCAAAATCGACAGGTCCGGGGCTTATGGAATTCTCATATGCCACAAAACGATTGAAGCTCCTGTTCAAAAATGATGCTCCGAAATCAACTTCTGTCACCTTAGTGATACATTTTGGGATAGTACCTAAAGTTTAAAGCAGAAATTGGGGCACTTTTGAAATTTTCATTTTTGACCAAAAATCGACAGGTCCGGGGATTAGGGAATTTCTCGTATGCCACAAAACGGTTGAAGCTCCTGTTCAAAAATGATGCTCCGAAATCAACTTCTGTCACCTTAGTGATACATTTTGGGATAGTACCTAAAGTTTAAAGCAGAAATTGGGGCACTTTTGAAATTTTCATTTTTGACCAAAATCGACAGGTCCGGGGCTTAGGGAATTTCACATATGCCACAAAAAGGTTGAAGCTCCTGTTCAAAAATGATGCTCCGAAATCAACTTCTGTCACCTTAGTGATACATTTTGGGATAGTACCTAAAGTTTAAAGCAGAAATTGGGGCACTTTTGAAATTTTCATTTTTGACCAAAATCGACAGGTCCGGGGCTTAGGGAATTCTCATATGCCACAAAACGGTTGAAGCTCCTGTTCAAAAATGATGCTCCAAAATCAACTTCTGTCACCTTAGTGATACATTTTGGGATAGTACCTAAAGTTTAAAGCAGAAATTGGGGCACTTTTGAAATTTTCATTTTTGACCAAAATCGACAGGTCCGGGGCTTATGGAATTCTCATATGCCACAAAACGATTGAAGCTCCTGTTCAAAAATGATGCTCCGAAATCAACTTCTGTCACCTTAGTGATACATTTTGGGATAGTACCTAAAGTTTAAAGCAGAAATTGGGGCACTTTTGAAATTTTCATTTTTGACTAAAAATCGACAGGTCCGGGGATTAGGGAATTTCTCATATGCCACAAAACGGTTGAAGCTCCTGTTCAAAAATGATGCTCCAAAATCAACTTCTGTCACCTTAGTGATACATTTTGGGATAGTACCTAAAGTTTAAAGCAGAAATTGGGGCACTTTTGAAATTTTCATTTTTGACCAAAAATAGACAGGTCCGGGGATTAGGGAATTTCTCATATGCCACAAAACGGTTGAAGCTCCTGTTCAAAAATGATGCTCCGAAATCAACTTCTGTCACCTTAGTGAAACATTTTGGGATAGTACCTAAAGTTTAAAGCAGAAATTGGGGCACTTTTGAAATTTTCATTTTTGACCAAAATCGACAGGTCCGGGGCTTATGGAATTCTCATATGCCACAAAACGATTGAAGCTCCTGTTCAAAAATGATGCTCCAAAATCAACTTCTGTCACCTTAGTGATACATTTTGGGATAGTACCTAAAGTTTAAAGCAGAAATTGGGGCACTTTTGAAATTTTCATTTTTGACCAAAATCGACAAGTCCGGGGCTTAGGGAATTTCTCATATGCCACAAAACGGTTGAAGCTCCTGTTCAAAAATGATGCTAAGAAATCAACTTCTGTCACCTTAGTGATACATTTTGGGATAGTACCTAAAGTTTAAAGCAGAAATTGGGGCACTTTTGAAATTTTCATTTTTGACCAAAATCGACAGGTCCGGGGCTTATGGAATTCTCATATGCCACAAAACGGTTGAAGCTCCTGTTCAAAAATGATGCTCCGAAATCAACTTCTGTCACCTTAGTGATACATTTTGGGATAGTACCTAAAGTTTAAAGCAGAAATTGGGGCACTTTTGAAATTTTCATTTTTGACCAAAATCGACAGGTCCGGGGATTAGGGAATTTCTCGTATGCCACAAAACGGTTGAAGCTCCTGTTCAAAAATGATGCTCCGAAATCAACTTCTGTCACCTTAGTGATACATTTTGGGATAGTACCTAAAGTTTAAAGCAGAAATTGGGGCACTTTTGAAATTTTCATTTTTGACCAAAATCGACAGGTCCGGGGCTTAGGGAATTTCTCATATGCCACAAAAAGGTTGAAGCTCCTGTTCAAAAATGATGCTCCGAAATCAACTTCTGTCACCTTAGTGATACATTTTGGGATAGTACCTAAAGTTTAAAGCAGAAATTGGGGCACTTTTGAAATTTTCATTTTTGACCAAAATCGACAGGTCCGGGGCTTAGGGAATTCTCATATGCCACAAAACGGTTGAAGCTCCTGTTCAAAAATGATGCTCCAAAATCAACTTCTGTCACCTTAGTGATACATTTTGGGATAGTACCTAAAGTTTAAAGCAGAAATTGGGGCACTTTTGAAATTTTCATTTTTGACCAAAATCGACAGGTCCGGGGCTTATGGAATTCTCATATGCCACAAAACGGTTGAAGCTCCTGTTCAAAAATGATGCTCCGAAATCAACTTCTGTCACCTTAGTGATACATTTTGGGATAGTACCTAAAGTTTAAAGCAGAAATTGGGGCACTTTTGAAATTTTCATTTTTGACCAAAAATCGACAGGTCCGGGGATTAGGGAATTTCTCATATTCCATAAAACGGTTGAAGCTCCTGTTAAAAAATGATGCTCCGAAATCAACTTCTGTCACCTTAGTGATACATTTTGGGATAGTACCTAAAGTTTAAAGCAGAAATTGGGGCGCTTTTGAAATTTTCATTTTTGACCAAAATCGACAGGTCCGGGGCTTATGGAATTCTCATATGCCACAAAACGATTGAAGCTCCTGTTCAAAAATGATGCTCCGAAATCAACTTCTGTCACCTTAGTGATACATTTTGGGATAGTACCTAAAGTTTAAAGCAGAAATTGGGGCACTTTTGAAATTTTCATTTTTGACTAAAAATCGACAGGTCCGGGGATTAGGGAATTCTCATATGCCACAAAACGGTTGAAGCTCCTGTTCAAAAATGATGCTCCGAAATCAACTTCTGTCACCTTAGTGATACATTTTGGGATAGTACCTAAAGTTTAAAGCAGAAATTGGGGCACTTTTGAAATTTTCATTTTTGACCAAAAATCGACAGGTCCGGGGATTAGGGAATTTCTCATATTCCACAAAACGGTTGAAGCTCCTGTTAAAAAATGATGCTCCGAAATCAACTTCTGTCACCTTAGTGATACATTTTGGGATAGTACCTAAAGTTTAAAGCAGAAATTGGGGCGCTTTTGAAATTTTCATTTTTGACCAAAATCGACAGGTCCGGGGCTTATGGAATTCTCATATGCCACAAAACGATTGAAGCTCCTGTTCAAAAATGATGCTCCGAAATCAACTTCTGTCACCTTAGTGATACATTTTGGGATAGTACCTAAAGTTTAAAGCAGAAATTGGGGCACTTTTGAAATTTTCATTTTTGACTAAAAATCGACAGGTCCGGGGATTAGGGAATTTCTCATATGCCACAAAACGGTTGAAGCTCCTGTTCAAAAATGATGCTCCAAAATCAACTTCTGTCACCTTAGTGATACATTTTGGGATAGTACCTAAAGTTTAAAGCAGAAATTGGGGCACTTTTGAAATTTTCATTTTTGACCAAAATCGACAGGTCCGGGGCTTATGGAATTCTCATATGCCACAAAACGGTTGAAGCTCCTGTTCAAAAATGATGCTCCGAAATCAACTTCTGTCACCTTAGTGATACATTTTGGGATAGTACCTAAAGTTTAAAGCAGAAATTGGGGCACTTTTGAAATTTTCATTTTTGACCAAAAATAGACAGGTCCGGGGATTAGGGAATTTCTCATATGCCACAAAACGGTTGAAGCTCCTGTTCAAAAATGATGCTCCGAAATCAACTTCTGTCACCTTAGTGAAACATTTTGGGATAGTACCTAAAGTTTAAAGCAGAAATTGGGGCACTTTTGAAATTTTCATTTTTGACCAAAATCGACAGGTCCGGGGCTTATGGAATTCTCATATGCCACAAAACGATTGAAGCTCCTGTTCAAAAATGATGCTCCAAAATCAACTTCTGTCACCTTAGTGATACATTTTGGGATAGTACCTAAAGTTTACAGCAGAAATTGGGGCACTTTTGAAATTTTCATTTTTGACCAAAATCGACAAGTCCGGGGCTTAGGGAATTTCTCATATGCCACAAAACGGTTGAAGCTCCTGTTCAAAAATGATGCTAAGAAATCAACTTCTGTCACCTTAGTGATACATTTTGGGATAGTACCTAAAGTTTAAAGCAGAAATTGGGGCACTTTTGAAATTTTCATTTTTGACCAAAATCGACAGGTCCGGGGCTTATGGAATTCTCATATGCCACAAAACGGTTGAAGCTCCTGTTCAAAAATGATGCTCCGAAATCAACTTCTGTCACCTTAGTGATACATTTTGGGATAGTACCTAAAGTTTAAAGCAGAAATTGGGGCACTTTTGAAATTTTCATTTTTGACCAAAATCGACAGGTCCGGGTTTTATGGAATTCTCATATGCCACAAAACGATTGAAGCTCCTGTTCAAAAATGATGCTCCGAAATCAACTTCTGTCACCTTAGTGATACATTTTGGTATAGTACCTAAAGTTTAAAGCAGAAATTGGGGCACTTTTGAAATTTTCATTTTTGACCAAAATCGACAGGTCCGGGGCTTAGGGAATTCTCATATGCCACAAAACGGTTGAAGCTCCTGTTCAAAAATGATGCTCCAAAATCAACTTCTGTCACCTTAGTGATACATTTTGGGATAGTACCTAAAGTTTAAAGCAGAAATTGGGGCACTTTTGAAATTTTCATTTTTGACCAAAATCGACAAGTCCGGGGCTTAGGGAATTTCTCATATGCCACAAAACGGTTGAAGCTCCTGTTCAAAAATGATGCTAAGAAATCAACTTCTGTCACCTTAGTGATACATTTTGGGATAGTACCTAAAGTTTAAAGCAGAAATTGGGGCACTTTTGAAATTTTCATTTTTGACCAAAATCGACAGGTCCGGGGCTTATGGAATTCTCATATGCCACAAAACGGTTGAAGCTCCTGTTCAAAAATGATGCTCCGAAATCAACTTCTGTCACCTTAGTGATACATTTTGGGATAGTACCTAAAGTTTAAAGCAGAAATTGGGGCACTTTTGAAATTTTCATTTTTGACCAAAATCGACAGGTCCGGGGCTTATGGAATTCTCATATGCCACAAAACGGTTGAAGCTCCTGTTCAAAAATGATGCTCCAAAATCAACTTCTGTCACCTTAGTGATACATTTTGGGATAGTACCTAAAGTTTAAAGCAGAAATTGGGGCACTTTTGAAATTTTCATTTTTGACCAAAATCGACAGGTCCGGGGCTTATGGAATTCTCATATGCCACAAAACGATTGAAGCTCCTGTTCAAAAATGATGCTCCGAAATCAACTTCTGTCACCTTAGTGATACATTTTGGGATAGTACCTAAAGTTTAAAGCAGAAATTGGGGCACTTTTGAAATTTTCATTTTTGACCAAAATCAACAGGTCCGGGGCTTATGGAATTCTCATATGCCACAAAACGGTTGAAGCTCCTGTTCAAAAATGATGCTCCGAAATCAACTTCTGTCACCTTAGTGATACATTTTGGGATAGTACCTAAAGTTTAAAGCAGAAATTGGGGCACTTTTGAAATTTTCATTTTTGACCAAAATCGACAGGTCCGGGGCTTATGGAATTCTCATATGCCACAAAACGATTGAAGCTCCTGTTCAAAAATGATGCTCCGAAATCAACTTCTGTCACCTTAGTGATACATTTTGGGATAGTACCTAAAGTTTAAAGCAGAAATTGGGGCACTTTTGAAATTTTCATTTTTGACCAAAATCGACAGGTCCGGGGCTTAGGGAATTCTCATATGCCACAAAACGGTTGAAGCTCCTGTTCAAAAATGATGCTCCAAAATCAACTTCTGTCACCTTAGTGATACATTTTGGGATAGTACCTAAAGTTTAAAGCAGAAATTGGGGCACTTTTGAAATTTTCATTTTTGACCAAAATCGACAAGTCCGGGGCTTAGGGAATTTCTCATATGCCACAAAACGGTTGAAGCTCCTGTTCAAAAATGATGCTAAGAAATCAACTTCTGTCACCTTAGTGATACATTTTGGGATAGTACCTAAAGTTTAAAGCAGAAATTGGGGCACTTTTGAAATTTTCATTTTTGACCAAAATCGACAGGTCCGGGGCTTAGGGAATTCTCATATGCCACAAAACGGTTGAAGCTCCTGTTCAAAAATGATGCTCCAAAATCAACTTCTGTCACCTTAGTGATACATTTTGGGATAGTACCTAAAGTTTAAAGCAGAAATTGGGGCACTTTTGAAATTTTCATTTTTGACCAAAATCGACAAGTCCGGGGCTTAGGGAATTTCTCATATGCCACAAAACGGTTGAAGCTCCTGTTCAAAAATGATGCTAAGAAATCAACTTCTGTCACCTTAGTGATACATTTTGGGATAGTACCTAAAGTTTAAAGCAGAAATTGGGGCACTTTTGAAATTTTCATTTTTGACCAAAATCGACAAGTCCGGGGCTTAGGGAATTTCTCATATGCCACAAAACGGTTGAAGCTCCTGTTCAAAAATGATGCTAAGAAATCAACTTCTGTCACCTTAGTGATACATTTTGGGATAGTACCTAAAGTTTAAAGCAGAAATTGGGGCACTTTTGAAATTTTCATTTTTGACCAAAATCGACAGGTCCGGGGCTTATGGAATTCTCATATGCCACAAAACGATTGAAGCTCCTGTTCAAAAATGATGCTCCGAAATCAACTTCTGTCACCTTAGTGATACATTTTGGGATAGTACCTAAAGTTTAAAGCAGAAATTGGGGCACTTTTGAAATTTTCATTTTTGACCAAAATCGACAGGTCCGGGGCTTAGGGAATTCTCATATGCCACAAAACGGTTGAAGCTCCTGTTCAAAAATGATGCTCCAAAATCAACTTCTGTCACCTTAGTGATACATTTTGGGATAGTACCTAAAGTTTAAAGCAGAAATTGGGGCACTTTTGAAATTTTCATTTTTGACCAAAATCGACAAGTCCGGGGCTTAGGGAATTTCTCATATGCCACAAAACGGTTGAAGCTCCTGTTCAAAAATGATGCTCCAAAATCAACTTCTGTCACCTTAGTGATACATTTTGGGATAGTACCTAAAGTTTAAAGCAGAAATTGGGGCACTTTTGAAATTTTCATTTTTGACCAAAATCGACAGGTCCGGGGCTTATGGAATTCTCATATGCCACAAAACGGTTGAAGCTCCTGTTCAAAAATGATGCTCCGAAATCAACTTCTGTCACCTTAGTGATACATTTTGGGATAGTACCTAAAGTTTAAAGCAGAAATTGGGGCACTTTTGAAATTTTCATTTTTGACCAAAAATCGACAGGTCCGGGGATTAGGGAATTTCTCATATTCCATAAAACGGTTGAAGCTCCTGTTAAAAAATGATGCTCCGAAATCAACTTCTGTCACCTTAGTGATACATTTTGGGATAGTACCTAAAGTTTAAAGCAGAAATTGGGGCGCTTTTGAAATTTTCATTTTTGACCAAAATCGACAGGTCCGGGGCTTATGGAATTCTCATATGCCACAAAACGATTGAAGCTCCTGTTCAAAAATGATGCTCCGAAATCAACTTCTGTCACCTTAGTGATACATTTTGGGATAGTACCTAAAGTTTAAAGCAGAAATTGGGGCACTTTTGAAATTTTCATTTTTGACTAAAAATCGACAGGTCCGGGGATTAGGGAATTCTCATATGCCACAAAACGGTTGAAGCTCCTGTTCAAAAATGATGCTCCGAAATCAACTTCTGTCACCTTAGTGATACATTTTGGGATAGTACCTAAAGTTTAAAGCAGAAATTGGGGCACTTTTGAAATTTTCATTTTTGACCAAAAATCGACAGGTCCGGGGATTAGGGAATTTCTCATATTCCACAAAACGGTTGAAGCTCCTGTTAAAAAATGATGCTCCGAAATCAACTTCTGTCACCTTAGTGATACATTTTGGGATAGTACCTAAAGTTTAAAGCAGAAATTGGGGCGCTTTTGAAATTTTCATTTTTGACCAAAATCGACAGGTCCGGGGCTTATGGAATTCTCATATGCCACAAAACGATTGAAGCTCCTGTTCAAAAATGATGCTCCGAAATCAACTTCTGTCACCTTAGTGATACATTTTGGGATAGTACCTAAAGTTTAAAGCAGAAATTGGGGCACTTTTGAAATTTTCATTTTTGACTAAAAATCGACAGGTCCGGGGATTAGGGAATTTCTCATATGCCACAAAACGGTTGAAGCTCCTGTTCAAAAATGATGCTCCAAAATCAACTTCTGTCACCTTAGTGATACATTTTGGGATAGTACCTAAAGTTTAAAGCAGAAATTGGGGCACTTTTGAAATTTTCATTTTTGACCAAAATCGACAGGTCCGGGGCTTATGGAATTCTCATATGCCACAAAATGATTGAAGCTCTTGTTCAAAAATGATGCTCCGAAATCAACTTCTGTCACCTTAGTGATACATTTTGGGATAGTACCTAAAGTTTAAAGCAGAAATTGGGGCACTTTTGAAATTTTCATTTTTGACCAAAATCGACAGGTCCGGGGCTTATGGAATTCTCATATGCCACAAAACGGTTGAAGCTCCTGTTCAAAAATGATGCTCCGAAATCAACTTCTGTCACCTTAGTGATACATTTTGGGATAGTACCTAAAGTTTAAAGCAGAAATTGGGGCACTTTTGAAATTTTCATTTTTGACCAAAAATAGACAGGTCCGGGGATTAGGGAATTTCTCATATGCCACAAAACGGTTGAAGCTCCTGTTCAAAAATGATGCTCCGAAATCAACTTCTGTCACCTTAGTGAAACATTTTGGGATAGTACCTAAAGTTTAAAGCAGAAATTGGGGCACTTTTGAAATTTTCATTTTTGACCAAAATCGACAGGTCCGGGGCTTATGGAATTCTCATATGCCACAAAACGATTGAAGCTCCTGTTCAAAAATGATGCTCCAAAATCAACTTCTGTCACCTTAGTGATACATTTTGGGATAGTACCTAAAGTTTACAGCAGAAATTGGGGCACTTTTGAAATTTTCATTTTTGACCAAAATCGACAAGTCCGGGGCTTAGGGAATTTCTCATATGCCACAAAACGGTTGAAGCTCCTGTTCAAAAATGATGCTAAGAAATCAACTTCTGTCACCTTAGTGATACATTTTGGGATAGTACCTAAAGTTTAAAGCAGAAATTGGGGCACTTTTGAAATTTTCATTTTTGACCAAAATCGACAGGTCCGGGGCTTATGGAATTCTCATATGCCACAAAACGGTTGAAGCTCCTGTTCAAAAATGATGCTCCGAAATCAACTTCTGTCACCTTAGTGATACATTTTGGGATAGTACCTAAAGTTTAAAGCAGAAATTGGGGCACTTTTGAAATTTTCATTTTTGACCAAAATCGACAGGTCCGGGGCTTATGGAATTCTCATATGCCACAAAACGATTGAAGCTCCTGTTCAAAAATGATGCTCCGAAATCAACTTCTGTCACCTTAGTGATACATTTTGGTATAGTACCTAAAGTTTAAAGCAGAAATTGGGGCACTTTTGAAATTTTCATTTTTGACCAAAATCGACAGGTCCGGGGCTTAGGGAATTCTCATATGCCACAAAACGGTTGAAGCTCCTGTTCAAAAATGATGCTCAAAAATCAACTTCTGTCACCTTAGTGATACATTTTGGGATAGTACCTAAAGTTTAAAGCAGAAATTGGGGCACTTTTGAAATTTTCATTTTTGACCAAAATCGACAAGTCCGGGGCTTAGGGAATTTCTCATATGCCACAAAACGGTTGAAGCTCCTGTTCAAAAATGATGCTAAGAAATCAACTTCTGTCACCTTAGTGATACATTTTGGGATAGTACCTAAAGTTTAAAGCAGAAATTGGGGCACTTTTGAAATTTTCATTTTTGACCAAAATCGACAGGTCCGGGGCTTATGGAATTCTCATATGCCACAAAACGGTTGAAGCTCCTGTTCAAAAATGATGCTCCGAAATCAACTTCTGTCACCTTAGTGATACATTTTGGTATAGTACCTAAAGTTTAAAGCAGAAATTGGGGCACTTTTGAAATTTTCATTTTTGACCAAAATCGACAGGTCCGGGGCTTAGGGAATTCTCATATGCCACAAAACGGTTGAAGCTCCTGTTCAAAAATGATGCTCCAAAATCAACTTCTGTCACCTTAGTGATACATTTTGGGATAGTACCTAAAGTTTAAAGCAGAAATTGGGGCACTTTTGAAATTTTCATTTTTGACCAAAATCGACAAGTCCGGGGCTTAGGGAATTTCTCATATGCCACAAAACGGTTGAAGCTCCTGTTCAAAAATGATGCTAAGAAATCAACTTCTGTCACCTTAGTGATACATTTTGGGATAGTACCTAAAGTTTAAAGCAGAAATTGGGGCACTTTTGAAATTTTCATTTTTGACCAAAATCGACAGGTCCGGGGCTTATGGAATTCTCATATGCCACAAAACGGTTGAAGCTCCTGTTCAAAAATGATGCTCCGAAATCAACTTCTGTCACCTTAGTGATACATTTTGGGATAGTACCTAAAGTTTAAAGCAGAAATTGGGGCACTTTTGAAATTTTCATTTTTGACCAAAATCGACAGGTCCGGGGCTTATGGAATTCTCATATGCCACAAAACGGTTGAAGCTCCTGTTCAAAAATGATGCTCCAAAATCAACTTCTGTCACCTTAGTGATACATTTTGGGATAGTACCTAAAGTTTAAAGCAGAAATTGGGGCACTTTTGAAATTTTCATTTTTGACCAAAATCGACAGGTCCGGGGCTTATGGAATTCTCATATGCCACAAAACGATTGAAGCTCCTGTTCAAAAATGATGCTCCGAAATCAACTTCTGTCACCTTAGTGATACATTTTGGGATAGTACCTAAAGTTTAAAGCAGAAATTGGGGCACTTTTGAAATTTTCATTTTTGACCAAAATCAACAGGTCCGGGGCTTATGGAATTCTCATATGCCACAAAACGGTTGAAGCTCCTGTTCAAAAATGATGCTCCGAAATCAACTTCTGTCACCTTAGTGATACATTTTGGGATAGTACCTAAAGTTTAAAGCAGAAATTGGGGCACTTTTGAAATTTTCATTTTTGACCAAAATCGACAAGTCCGGGGCTTAGGGAATTTCTCATATGCCACAAAACGGTTGAAGCTCCTGTTCAAAAATGATGCTAAGAAATCAACTTCTGTCACCTTAGTGATACATTTTGGGATAGTACCTAAAGTTTAAAGCAGAAATTGGGGCACTTTTGAAATTTTCATTTTTGACCAAAATCGACAGGTCCGGGGCTTAGGGAATTCTCATATGCCACAAAACGGTTGAAGCTCCTGTTCAAAAATGATGCTCCAAAATCAACTTCTGTCACCTTAGTGATACATTTTGGGATAGTACCTAAAGTTTAAAGCAGAAATTGGGGCACTTTTGAAATTTTCATTTTTGACCAAAATCGACAAGTCCGGGGCTTAGGGAATTTCTCATATGCCACAAAACGGTTGAAGCTCCTGTTCAAAAATGATGCTAAGAAATCAACTTCTGTCACCTTAGTGATACATTTTGGGATAGTACCTAAAGTTTAAAGCAGAAATTGGGGCACTTTTGAAATTTTCATTTTTGACCAAAATCGACAGGTCCGGGGCTTATGGAATTCTCATATGCCACAAAACGGTTGAAGCTCCTGTTCAAAAATGATGCTCCGAAATCAACTTCTGTCACCTTAGTGATACATTTTGGGATAGTACCTAAAGTTTAAAGCAGAAATTGGGGCACTTTTGAAATTTTCATTTTTGACCAAAATCGACAGGTCCGGGGCTTATGGAATTCTCATATGCCACAAAACGGTTGAAGCTCCTGTTCAAAAATGATGCTCCAAAATCAACTTCTGTCACCTTAGTGATACATTTTGGGATAGTACCTAAAGTTTAAAGCAGAAATTCGGGCACTTTTGAAATTTTCATTTTTGACCAAAATCGACAAGTCCGGGGCTTAGGGAATTTCTCATATGCCACAAAACGGTTGAAGCTCCTGTTCAAAAATGATGCTAAGAAATCAACTTCTGTCACCTTAGTGATACATTTTGGGATAGTACCTAAAGTTTAAAGCAGAAATTGGGGCACTTTTGAAATTTTCATTTTTGACCAAAATCGACAGGTCCGGGGCTTATGGAATTCTCATATGCCACAAAACGATTGAAGCTCCTGTTCAAAAATGATGCTCCGAAATCAACTTCTGTCACCTTAGTGATACATTTTGGGATAGTACCTAAAGTTTAAAGCAGAAATTGGGGCACTTTTGAAATTTTCATTTTTGACCAAAATCGACAGGTCCGGGGCTTAGGGAATTCTCATATGCCACAAAACGGTTGAAGCTCCTGTTCAAAAATGATGCTCCAAAATCAACTTCTGTCACCTTAGTGATACATTTTGGGATAGTACCTAAAGTTTAAAGCAGAAATTGGGGCACTTTTGAAATTTTCATTTTTGACCAAAATCGACAAGTCCGGGGCTTAGGGAATTTCTCATATGCCACAAAACGGTTGAAGCTCCTGTTCAAAAATGATGCTCCGAAATCAACTTCTGTAACCTTAGTGATACATTTTGGGATAGTACCTAAAGTTTAAAGCAGAAATTGGGGCACTTTTGAAATTTTCATTTTTGACCAAAATCGACAGGTCCGGGGCTTAGGGAATTCTCATATGCCACAAAACGGTTGAAGCTCCTGTTCAAAAATGATGCTCCAAAATCAACTTCTGTCACCTTAGTGATACATTTTGGGATAGTACCTAAAGTTTAAAGCAGAAATTGGGGCACTTTTGAAATTTTCATTTTTGACCAAAATCGACAAGTCCGGGGCTTAGGGAATTTCTCACATGCCACAAAACGGTTGAAGCTCCTGTTCAAAAATGATGCTAAGAAATCAACTTCTGTCACCTTAGTGATACATTTTGGGATAGTACCTAAAGTTTAAAGCAGAAATTGGGGCACTTTTGAAATTTTCATTTTTGACCAAATTCGACAGGTCCGGGGCTTATGGAATTCTCATATGCCACAAAACGGTTGAAGCTCCTGTTCAAAAATGATGCTCCGAAATCAACTTCTGTCACCTTAGTGATACATTTTGGGATAGTACCTAAAGTTTAAAGCAGAAATTGGGGCACTTTTGAAATTTTCATTTTTGACCAAAATCGACAGGTCCGGGGCTTATGGAATTCTCATATGCCACAAAACGGTTGAAGCTCCTGTTCAAAAATGATGCTCCGAAATCAACTTCTGTCACCTTAGTGATACATTTTGGGATAGTACCTAAAGTTTAAAGCAGAAATTGGGGCACTTTTGAAATTTTCATTTTTGACCAAAATCGACAGGTCCGGGGCTTATGGAATTCTCATATGCCACAAAACGGTTGAAGCTCCTGTTCAAAAATGATGCTCCGAAATCAACTTCTGTCACCTTAGTGATACATTTTGGGATAGTACCTAAAGTTTAAAGCAGAAATTGGGGCACTTTTGAAATTTTCATTTTTGACCAAAATCGACAGGTCCGGGGCTTAGGGAATTTCTCATATGCCACAAAACGGTTGAAGCTCCTGTTCAAAAATTATGCTCCGAAATCAACTTCTGTCACCTTAGTGATACATTTTGGGATAGTACCTAAAGTTTAAAGCAGAAATTGGGGCACTTTTGAAATTTTCATTTTTGACCAAAATCGACAAGTCCGGGGCTTATGGAATTTCTCATATGCCACAAAACGGTTGAAGCTCCTGTTCAAAAATGATGCTCCGAAATCAACTTCTGTCACCTTAGTGATACATTTTGGGATAGTACCTAAAGTTTAAAGCAGAAATTGGGGCACTTTTGAAATTTTCATTTTTGACCAAAATCGACAGGTCCGGGGCTTATGGAATTCTCATATGCCACAAAACGATTGAAGCTCCTGTTCAAAAATGATGCTCCGAAATCAACTTCTGTCACCTTAGTGATACATTTTGGGATAGTACCTAAAGTTTAAAGCAGAAATTGGGGCACTTTTGAAATTTTCATTTTTGACCAAAATCGACAGGTCCGGGGCTTATGGAATTCTCATATGCCACAAAACGGTTGAAGCTCCTGTTCAAAAATGATGCTCCGAAATCAACTTCTGTCACCTTAGTGATACATTTTGGGATAGTACCTAAAGTTTAAAGCAGAAATTGGGGCACTTTTGAAATTTTCATTTTTGACCAAAAATAGACAGGTCCGGGGATTAGGGAATTTCTCATATGCCACAAAACGGTTGAAGCTCCTGTTCAAAAATGATGCTCCGAAATCAACTTCTGTCACCTTAGTGATACATTTTGGGATAGTACCTAAAGTTTAAAGCAGAAATTGGGGCACTTTTGAAATTTTCATTTTTGACCAAAATCGACAGGTCCGGGGCTTATGGAATTCTCATATGCCACAAAACGATTGAAGCTCCTGTTCAAAAATGATGCTCCGAAATCAACTTCTGTCACCTTAGTGATACATTTTGGGATAGTACCTAAAGTTTAAAGCAGAAATTGGGGCACTTTTGAAATTTTCATTTTTGACCAAAAATCGACAGGTCCGGGGATTAGGGAATTTCTCATATGCCACAAAATGATTGAAGCTCCTGTTCAAAAATGATGCTCCGAAATCAACTTCTGTCACCTTAGTGATACATTTTGGGATAGTACCTAAAGTTTAAAGCAGAAATTGGGGCACTTTTGAAATTTTCATTTTTGACCAAAATCGACAGGTCCGGGTCTTATGGAATTCTCATATGCCACAAAACGATTGAAGCTCCTGTTCAAAAATGATGCTCCGAAATCAACTTCTGTCACCTTAGTGATACATTTTGGGATAGTACCTAAAGTTTAAAGCAGAAATTGGGGCACTTTTGACATTTTCATTTTTGACCAAAAATCGACAGGTCCGGGGATTAGGGAATTTCTCATATGCCACAAAACGGTTGAAGCTCCTGTTCAAAAATGATGCTCCGAAATCAACTTCTGTCACCTTAGTGGTACATTTTGTGATAGTACCTAAAGTTTAAAGCAGAAATTGGGGCACTTTTGAAATTTTCATTTTTGACCAAAATCGACAGGTCCGGGGCTTATGGAATTCTCATATGCCACAAAATGATTGAAGCTCCTGTTCAAAAATGATGCTCCGAAATCAACTTCTGTCACCTTAGTGATACATTTTGGGATAGTACCTAAAGTTTAAAGCAGAAATTGGGGCACTTTTGAAATTTTCATTTTTGACCAAAATCGACAGGTCCGGGGCTTATGGAATTCTCATATGCCACAAAACGATTGAAGCTCCTGTTCAAAAATGATGCTCCGAAATCAACTTCTGTCACCTTAGTGATACATTTTGGGATAGTACCTAAAGTTTAAAGCAGAAATTGGGGCACTTTTGAAATTTTCATTTTTGACCAAAAATCGACAGGTCCGGGGATTAGGGAATGTCTCGTATGCCACAAAACGGTTGAAGCTCCTGTTCAAAAATGATGCTCCGAAATCAACTTCTGTCACCTTAGTGATACATTTTGGGATAGTACCTAAAGTTTAAAGCAGAAATTGGGGCACTTTTGAAATTTTCATTTTTGACCAAAATCGACAGATCCGGGGCTTAGGGAATTTCTCATATGCCACAAAAAGGTTGAAGCTCCTGTTCAAAAATGATGCTCCGAAATCAACTTCTGTCACCTTAGTGATACATTTTGGGATAGTACCTAAAGTTTAAAGCAGAAATTGGGGCACTTTTGAAATTTTCATTTTTGACCAAAATCGACAGGTCCGGGGCTTAGGGAATTCTCATATGCCACAAAACGGTTGAAGCTCCTGTTCAAAAATGATGCTCCAAAATCAACTTCTGTCACCTTAGTGATACATTTTGGGATAGTACCTAAAGTTTAAAGCAGAAATTGGGGCACTTTTGAAATTTTCATTTTTGACCAAAATCGACAGGTCCGGGGCTTATGGAATTCTCATATGCCACAAAACGGTTGAAGCTCCTGTTCAAAAATGATGCTCCGAAATCAACTTCTGTCACCTTAGTGATACATTTTGGGATAGTACCTAAAGTTTAAAGCAGAAATTGGGGCACTTTTGAAATTTTCATTTTTGACCAAAAATCGACAGGTCCGGGGCTTAGGGAATTTCTCATATTCCACAAAACGGTTGAAGCTCCTGTTCAAAAATGATGCTCCGAAATCAACTTCTGTCACCTTAGTGGTACATTTTGTGATAGTACCTAAAGTTTAAAGCAGAAATTGGGGCACTTTTGAAATTTTCATTTTTGACCAAAATCGACAGGTCCGGGGCTTATGGAATTCTCATATGCCACAAAATGATTGAAGCTCCTGTTCAAAAATGATGCTCCGAAATCAACTTCTGTCACCTTAGTGATACATTTTGGGATAGTACCTAAAGTTTAAAGCAGAAATTGGGGCACTTTTGAAATTTTCATTTTTGACCAAAATCGACAGGTCCGGGGCTTAGGGAATTTCTCATATGCCACAAAACGGTTGAAGCTCCTGTTCAAAAATGATGCTCCGAAATCAACTTCTGTCACCTTAGTGATACATTTTGGGATAGTACCTAAAGTTTAAAGCAGAAATTGGGGCACTTTTGAAATTTTCATTTTTGACCAAAATCGACAGGTCCGGGGCTTATGGAATTCTCATATGCCACAAAACGATTGAAGCTCCTGTTCAAAAATGATGCTCCGAAATCAACTTCTGTCACCTTAGTGATACATTTTGGGATAGTACCTAAAGTTTAAAGCAGAAATTGGGGCACTTTTGAAATTTTCATTTTTGACCAAAAATCGACAGGTCCGGGGATTAGGGAATTTCTCGTATGCCACAAAACGGTTGAAGCTCCTGTTCAAAAATGATGCTCCGAAATCAACTTCTGTCACCTTAGTGATACATTTTGGGATAGTACCTAAAGTTTAAAGCAGAAATTGGGGCACTTTTGAAATTTTCATTTTTGACCAAAATCGACAGGTCCGGGGCTTAGGGAATTTCTCATATGCCACAAAAAGGTTGAAGCTCCTGTTCAAAAATGATGCTCCGAAATCAACTTCTGTCACCTTAGTGATACATTTTGGGATAGTACCTAAAGTTTAAAGCAGAAATTGGGGCACTTTTGAAATTTTCATTTTTGACCAAAATCGACAGGTCCGGGGCTTAGGGAATTCTCATATGCCACAAAACGGTTGAAGCTCCTGTTCAAAAATGATGCTCCAAAATCAACTTCTGTCACCTTAGTGATACATTTTGGGATAGTACCTAAAGTTTAAAGCAGAAATTGGGGCACTTTTGAAATTTTCATTTTTGACCAAAATTGACAGGTCCGGGGCTTATGGAATTCTCATATGCCACAAAACGGTTGAAGCTCCTGTTCAAAAATGATGCTCCGAAATCAACTTCTGTCACCTTAGTGATACATTTTGGGATAGTACCTAAAGTTTAAAGCAGAAATTGGGGCACTTTTGAAATTTTCATTTTTGACCAAAAATCGACAGGTCCGGGGATTAGGGAATTTCTCATATTCCACAAAACGGTTGAAGCTCCTGTTAAAAAATGATGCTCCGAAATCAACTTCTGTCACCTTAGTGATACATTTTGGGATAGTACCTAAAGTTTAAAGCAGAAATTGGGGCGCTTTTGAAATTTTCATTTTTGACCAAAATCGACAGGTCCGGGGCTTATGGAATTCTCATATGCCACAAAACGATTGAAGCTCCTGTTCAAAAATGATGCTCCGAAATCAACTTCTGTCACCTTAGTGATACATTTTGGGATAGTACCTAAAGTTTAAAGCAGAAATTGGGGCACTTTTGAAATTTTCATTTTTGACTAAAAATCGACAGGTCCGGGGATTAGGGAATTTCTCATATGCCACAAAACGGTTGAAGCTCCTGTTCAAAAATGATGCTCCAAAATCAACTTCTGTCACCTTAGTGATACATTTTGGGATAGTACCTAAAGTTTAAAGCAGAAATTGGGGCACTTTTGAAATTTTCATTTTTGACCAAAATCGACAGGTCCGGGGCTTATGGAATTCTCATATGCCACAAAATGATTGAAGCTCTTGTTCAAAAATGATGCTCCGAAATCAACTTCTGTCACCTTAGTGATACATTTTGGGATAGTACCTAAAGTTTAAAGCAGAAATTGGGGCACTTTTGAAATTTTCATTTTTGACCAAAATCGACAGGTCCGGGGCTTATGGAATTCTCATATGCCACAAAACGGTTGAAGCTCCTGTTCAAAAATGATGCTCCGAAATCAACTTCTGTCACCTTAGTGATACATTTTGGGATAGTACCTAAAGTTTAAAGCAGAAATTGGGGCACTTTTGAAATTTTCATTTTTGACCAAAAATAGACAGGTCCGGGGATTAGGGAATTTCTCATATGCCACAAAACGGTTGAAGCTCCTGTTCAAAAATGATGCTCCGAATTAACTTCTGTCACCTTAGTGAAACATTTTGGGATAGTACCTAAAGTTTAAAGCAGAAATTGGGGCACTTTTGAAATTTTCATTTTTGACCAAAATCGACAGGTCCGGGGCTTAGGGAATTCTCATATGCCACAAAACGGTTGAAGCTCCTGTTCAAAAATGATGCTCCAAAATCAACTTCTGTCACCTTAGTGATACATTTTGGGATAGTACCTAAAGTTTAAAGCAGAAATTGGGGCACTTTTGAAATTTTCATTTTTGACCAAAATTGACAGGTCCGGGGCTTATGGAATTCTCATATGCCACAAAACGGTTGAAGCTCCTGTTCAAAAATGATGCTCCGAAATCAACTTCTGTCACCTTAGTGATACATTTTGGGATAGTACCTAAAGTTTAAAGCAGAAATTGGGGCACTTTTGAAATTTTCATTTTTGACCAAAAATCGACAGGTCCGGGGATTAGGGAATTTCTCATATTCCACAAAACGGTTGAAGCTCCTGTTAAAAAATGATGCTCCGAAATCAACTTCTGTCACCTTAGTGATACATTTTGGGATAGTACCTAAAGTTTAAAGCAGAAATTGGGGCGCTTTTGAAATTTTCATTTTTGACCAAAATCGACAGGTCCGGGGCTTATGGAATTCTCATATGCCACAAAACGATTGAAGCTCCTGTTCAAAAATGATGCTCCGAAATCAACTTCTGTCACCTTAGTGATACATTTTGGGATAGTACCTAAAGTTTAAAGCAGAAATTGGGGCACTTTTGAAATTTTCATTTTTGACTAAAAATCGACAGGTCCGGGGATTAGGGAATTTCTCATATGCCACAAAACGGTTGAAGCTCCTGTTCAAAAATGATGCTCCAAAATCAACTTCTGTCACCTTAGTGATACATTTTGGGATAGTACCTAAAGTTTAAAGCAGAAATTGGGGCACTTTTGAAATTTTCATTTTTGACCAAAATCGACAGGTCCGGGGCTTATGGAATTCTCATATGCCACAAAATGATTGAAGCTCTTGTTCAAAAATGATGCTCCGAAATCAACTTCTGTCACCTTAGTGATACATTTTGGGATAGTACCTAAAGTTTAAAGCAGAAATTGGGGCACTTTTGAAATTTTCATTTTTGACCAAAATCGACAGGTCCGGGGCTTATGGAATTCTCATATGCCACAAAACGGTTGAAGCTCCTGTTCAAAAATGATGCTCCGAAATCAACTTCTGTCACCTTAGTGATACATTTTGGGATAGTACCTAAAGTTTAAAGCAGAAATTGGGGCACTTTTGAAATTTTCATTTTTGACCAAAAATAGACAGGTCCGGGGATTAGGGAATTTCTCATATGCCACAAAACGGTTGAAGCTCCTGTTCAAAAATGATGCTCCGAATTAACTTCTGTCACCTTAGTGAAACATTTTGGGATAGTACCTAAAGTTTAAAGCAGAAATTGGGGCACTTTTGAAATTTTCATTTTTGACCAAAATCGACAGGTCCGGGGCTTAGGGAATTCTCATATGCCACAAAACGGTTGAAGCTCCTGTTCAAAAATGATGCTCCAAAATCAACTTCTGTCACCTTAGTGATACATTTTGGGATAGTACCTAAAGTTTAAAGCAGAAATTGGGGCACTTTTGAAATTTTCATTTTTGACCAAAATTGACAGGTCCGGGGCTTATGGAATTCTCATATGCCACAAAACGGTTGAAGCTCCTGTTCAAAAATGATGCTCCGAAATCAACTTCTGTCACCTTAGTGATACATTTTGGGATAGTACCTAAAGTTTAAAGCAGAAATTGGGGCACTTTTGAAATTTTCATTTTTGACCAAAAATCGACAGGTCCGGGGATTAGGGAATTTCTCATATTCCACAAAACGGTTGAAGCTCCTGTTAAAAAATGATGCTCCGAAATCAACTTCTGTCACCTTAGTGATACATTTTGGGATAGTACCTAAAGTTTAAAGCAGAAATTGGGGCGCTTTTGAAATTTTCATTTTTGACCAAAATCGACAGGTCCGGGGCTTATGGAATTCTCATATGCCACAAAACGATTGAAGCTCCTGTTCAAAAATGATGCTCCGAAATCAACTTCTGTCACCTTAGTGATACATTTTGGGATAGTACCTAAAGTTTAAAGCAGAAATTGGGGCACTTTTGAAATTTTCATTTTTGACTAAAAATCGACAGGTCCGGGGATTAGGGAATTTCTCATATGCCACAAAACGGTTGAAGCTCCTGTTCAAAAATGATGCTCCAAAATCAACTTCTGTCACCTTAGTGATACATTTTGGGATAGTACCTAAAGTTTAAAGCAGAAATTGGGGCACTTTTGAAATTTTCATTTTTGACCAAAATCGACAGGTCCGGGGCTTATGGAATTCTCATATGCCACAAAATGATTGAAGCTCTTGTTCAAAAATGATGCTCCGAAATCAACTTCTGTCACCTTAGTGATACATTTTGGGATAGTACCTAAAGTTTAAAGCAGAAATTGGGGCACTTTTGAAATTTTCATTTTTGACCAAAATCGACAGGTCCGGGGCTTATGGAATTCTCATATGCCACAAAACGGTTGAAGCTCCTGTTCAAAAATGATGCTCCGAAATCAACTTCTGTCACCTTAGTGATACATTTTGGGATAGTACCTAAAGTTTAAAGCAGAAATTGGGGCACTTTTGAAATTTTCATTTTTGACCAAAAATAGACAGGTCCGGGGATTAGGGAATTTCTCATATGCCACAAAACGGTTGAAGCTCCTGTTGAAAAATGATGCTCCGAATTAACTTCTGTCACCTTAGTGAAACATTTTGGGATAGTACCTAAAGTTTAAAGCAGAAATTGGGGCACTTTTGAAATTTTCATTTTTGACCAAAATCGACAGGTCCGGGGCTTATGGAATTCTCATATGCCACAAAACGATTGAAGCTCCTGTTCAAAAATGATGCTCCGAAATCAACTTCTGTCACCTTAGTGATACATTTTGGGATAGTACCTAAAGTTTAAAGCAGAAATTGGGGCACTTTTGAAATTTTCATTTTTGACCAAAATCGACAGGTCCGGGGCTTAGGGAATTCTCATATGCCACAAAACGGTTGAAGCTCCTGTTCAAAAATGATGCTCCAAAATCAACTTCTGTCACCTTAGTGATACATTTTGGGATAGTACCTAAAGTTTAAAGCAGAAATTGGGGCACTTTTGAAATTTTCATTTTTGACCAAAATCGACAAGTCCGGGGCTTAGGGAATTTCTCATATGCCACAAAACGGTTGAAGCTCCTGTTCAAAAATGATGCTCCGAAATCAACTTCTGTAACCTTAGTGATACATTTTGGGATAGTACCTAAAGTTTAAAGCAGAAATTGGGGCACTTTTGAAATTTTCATTTTTGACCAAAATCGACAGGTCCGGGGCTTAGGGAATTCTCATATGCCACAAAACGGTTGAAGCTCCTGTTCAAAAATGATGCTCCAAAATCAACTTCTGTCACCTTAGTGATACATTTTGGGATAGTACCTAAAGTTTAAAGCAGAAATTGGGGCACTTTTGAAATTTTCATTTTTGACCAAAATTGACAGGTCCGGGGCTTATGGAATTCTCATATGCCACAAAACGGTTGAAGCTCCTGTTCAAAAATGATGCTCCGAAATCAACTTCTGTCACCTTAGTGATACATTTTGGGATAGTACCTAAAGTTTAAAGCAGAAATTGGGGCACTTTTGAAATTTTCATTTTTGACCAAAATCGACAGGTCCGGGGCTTATGGAATTCTCATATGCCACAAAACGGTTGAAGCTCCTGTTCAAAAATGATGCTCCGAAATCAACTTCTGTCACCTTAGTGATACATTTTGGGATAGTACCTAAAGTTTAAAGCAGAAATTGGGGCACTTTTGAAATTTTCATTTTTGACCAAAAATAGACAGATCCGGGGATTAGGGAATTTCTCATATGCCACAAAACGGTTGAAGCTCCTGTTCAAAAATGATGCTCCGAAATCAACTTCTGTCACCTTAGTGATACATTTTGGGATAGTACCTAAAGTTTAAAGCAGAAATTGGGGCACTTTTGAAATTTTCATTTTTGACCAAAATCGACAGGTCCGGGGCTTATGGAATTCTCATATGCCACAAAACGGTTGAAGCTCCTGTTCAAAAATGATGCTCCGAAATCAACTTCTGTCACCTTAGTGATACATTTTGGGATAGTACCTAAAGTTTAAAGCAGAAATTGGGGCACTTTTGAAATTTTCATTTTTGACCAAAATCGACAGGTCCGTGGCTTATAGAATTCTCATATGCCACAAAACGGTTGAAGCTCCTGTTCAAAAATGATGCTCCGAAATCAACTTCTGTCACCTTAGTGATACATTTTGGGATAGTACCTAAAGTTTAAAGCAGAAATTGGGGCACTTTTGAAATTTTCATTTTTGACCAAAATCGACAGGTCCGGGGCTTATGGAATTCTCATATGCCACAAAACGGTTGAAGCTCCTGTTCAAAAATGATGCTCCGAAATCAACTTCTGTCACCTTAGTGATACATTTTGGGATAGTACCTAAAGTTTAAAGCAGAAATTGGGGCACTTTTGAAATTTTCATTTTTGACCAAAAATAGACAGGTCCGGGGATTAGGGAATTTCTCATATGCCACAAAACGGTTGAAGCTCCTGTTCAAAAATGATGCTCCGAAATCAACTTCTGTCACCTTAGTGATACATTTTGGGATAGTACCTAAAGTTTAAAGCAGAAATTGGGGCACTTTTGAAATTTTCATTTTTGACCAAAATCGACAAGTCCGGGGCTTAGGGAATTTCTCATATGCCACAAAACGGTTGAAGCTCCTGTTCAAAAATGATGCTCCGAAATCAACTTCTGTCACCTTAGTGATACATTTTGGGATAGTACCTAATGTTTAAAGCAGAAATTGGGGCACTTTTGAAATTTTCATTTTTGACCAAAATCGACAGGTCCGGGGCTTATGGAATTCTCATATGCCACAAAACGGTTGAAGCTCCTGTTCAAAAATGATGCTCCGAAATCAACTTCTGTCACCTTAGTGATACATTTTGGGATAGTACCTAAAGTTTAAAGCAGAAATTGGGGCACTTTTGAAATTTTCATTTTTGACCAAAATCGACAGGTCCGGGGCTTAGGGAATTCTCATATGCCACAAAACGGTTGAAGCTCCTGTTCAAAAATGATGCTCCAAAATCAACTTCTGTCACCTTAGTGATACATTTTGGGATAGTACCTAAAGTTTAAAGCAGAAATTGGGGCACTTTTGAAATTTTCATTTTTGACCAAAATCGACAGGTCCGGGGCTTATGGAATTCTCATATGCCACAAAACGGTTGAAGCTCCTGTTCAAAAATGATGCTCCGAAATCAACTTCTGTCACCTTAGTGATACATTTTGGGATAGTACCGAAAGTTTAAAGCAGAAATTGGGGCACTTTTGAAATTTTCATTTTTGACCAAAATCGACAGGTCCGGGGATTAGGGAATTTCTCATATGCCACAAAACGGTTGAAGCAACTGTTCAAAAATGATGCTCCGAAATCAACTTCTGTCACCTTAGTGATACATTTTGGGATAGTACCTAAAGTTTAAAGCAGAAATTGGGGCACTTTTGAAATTTTCATTTTTGACCAAAATCGACAGGTCCGGGGCTTATGGAATTCTCATATGCCACAAAACGATTGAAGCTCCTGTTCAAAAATGATGCTCCGAAATCAACTTCTGTCACCTTAGTGATACATTTTGGGATAGTACCTAAAGTTTAAAGCAGAAATTGGGGCACTTTTGAAATTTTCATTTTTGACCAAAATCGACAGGTCCGGGGCTTAGGGAATTCTCATATGCCACAAAACGGTTGAAACTCCTGTTCAAAAATGATGCTCCAAAATCAACTTCTGTCACCTTAGTGATACATTTTGGGATAATACCTAAAGTTTAAAGCAGAAATTGGGGCACTTTTGAAATTTTCATTTTTGACCAAAATCGACAAGTCCGGGGCTTAGGGAATTTCTCATATGCCACAAAACGGTTGAAGCTCCTGTTCAAAAATGATGCTAAGAAATCAACTTCTGTCACCTTAGTGATACATTTTGGGATAGTACCTAAAGTTTAAAGCAGAAATTGGGGCACTTTTGAAATTTTCATTTTTGACCAAAATCGACAGGTCCGGGGCTTATGGAATTCTCATATGCCACAAAACGGTTGAAGCTCCTGTTCAAAAATGATGCTCCGAAATAAACTTCTGTCACCTTAGTGATACATTTTGGGATAGTACCTAAAGTTTAAAGCAGAAATTGGGGCACTTTTGAAATTTTCATTTTTGACCAAAATCGACAGGTCCGGGGCTTAGGGAATTTCTCATATGCCACAAAACGGTTGAAGCTCCTGTTCAAAAATGATGCTCCGAAATCAACTTCTGTCACCTTAGTGATACATTTTGGGATAATACCTAAAGTTTAAAGCAGAAATTGGGGCACTTTTGAAATTTTCATTTTTGACCAAAATCGACAGGTCCGGGGCTTAGGGAATTCTCATATGCCACAAAACGGTTGAAGCTCCTGTTCAAAAATGATGCTCCAAAATCAACTTCTGTCACCTTAGTGATACATTTTGGGATAGTACCTAAAGTTTAAAGCAGAAATTGGGGCACTTTTGAAATTTTCATTTTTTACAAAAATCGACAAGTCCGGGGCTTAGGGAATTTCTCATATGCCACAAAACGGTTGAAGCTCCTGTTCAAAAATGATGCTCCGAAATCAACTTCTGTCACCTTAGTGATACATTTTGGGATAGTACCTAAAGTTTAAAGCAGAAATTGGGGCACTTTTGAAATTTTCATTTTTGACCAAAATCGACAGGTCCGGGGCTTATGGAATTCTCATATGCCACAAAACGGTTGAAGCTCCTGTTCAAAAATGATGCTCCGAAATCAACTTCTGTCACCTTAGTGATACATTTTGGGATAGTACCGAAAGTTTAAAGCAGAAATTGGGGCACTTTTGAAATTTTCATTTTTGACCAAAATCGACAGGTCCGGGGAATAGGGAATTTCTCATATGCCACAAAACGGTTGAAGCAACTGTTCAAAAATGATGCTCCGAAATCAACTTCTGTCACCTTAGTGATACATTTTGGGATAGTACCTAAAGTTTAAAGCAGAAATTGGGGCACTTTTGAAATTTTCATTTTTGACCAAAATCGACAGGTCCGGGGCTTATGGAATTCTCATATGCCACAAAATGATTGAAGCTCCTGTTCAAAAATGATGCTCCGAAATCAACTTCTGTCACCTTAGTGATACATTTTGGGATAGTACCTAAAGGTTAAAGCAGAAATTGGGGCACTTTTGAAATTTTCATTTTTGACCAAAATCGACAGGGACGGGGCTTATGGAATTCTCATATGCCACAAAACGGTTGAAGCTCCTGTTCAAAAAGGATGCTCCGAAATCAACTTCTGTCACCTTAGTGATACATTTTGGGATAGTACCTAAAGTTTAAAGCAGAAATTGGGGCACTTTTGAAATTTTCATTTTTGGCCAAAATCGACAGGTCCGGGGCTTATGGAATTCTCATATGCCACAAAACGGTTGAAGCTCCTGTTCAAAAATGATGCTCCGAAATAAACTTCTGTCACCTTAGTGATACATTTTGGGATAGTACCTAAAGTTTAAAGCAGAAATTGGGGCACTTTTGAAATTTTCATTTTTGACCAAAATCGACAGGTCCGGGGCTTATGGAATTCTCATATGCCACAAAACGATTGAAGCTCCTGTTCAAAAATGATGCTCCGAAATCAACTTCTGTCACCTTAGTGATACATTTTGGGATAGTACCTAAAGTTTAAAGCAGAAATTGGGGCACTTTTGAAATTTTCATTTTTGACCAAAATCGACAGGTCCGGGGCTTAGGGAATTTCTCATATGCCACAAAACGGTTGAAGCTCCTGTTCAAAGATGATGCTCCGAAATCAACTTCTGTCACCTTAGTGATACATTTTGGGATAATACCTAAAGTTTAAAGCAGAAATTGGGGCACTTTTGAAATTTTCATTTTTGACCAAAATCGACAGGTCCGGGGCTTAGGGAATTCTCATATGCCACAAAACGGTTGAAGCTCCTGTTCAAAAATGATGCTCCAAAATCAACTTCTGTCACCTTAGTGATACATTTTGGGATAGTACCTAAAGTTTAAAGCAGAAATTGGGGCACTTTTGAAATTTTCATTTTTGACAAAAATCGACAAGTCCGGGGCTTAGGGAATTTCTCATATGCCACAAAACGGTTGAAGCTCCTGTTCAAAAATGATGCTCCGAAATCAACTTCTGTCACCTTAATGATACATTTTGGGATAGTACCTAAAGTTTAAAGCAGAAATTGGGGCACTTTTGAAATTTTCATTTTTGACCAAAATCGACAGGTCCGGGGCTTATGGAATTCTCATATGCCACAAAATGATTGAAGCTCCTGTTCAAAAATGATGCTCCGAAATAAACTTCTGTCACCTTAGTGATACATTTTGGGATAGTACCTAAAGTTTAAAGCAGAAATTGGGGCACTTTTGAAATTTTCATTTTTGACCAAAATCGACAGGTCCGGGGCTTAGGGAATTCTCATATGCCACAAAACGGTTGAAGCTCCTGTTCAAAAATGATGCTCCAAAATCAACTTCTGTCACCTTAGTGATACATTTTGGGATAGTACCTAAAGTTTAAAGCAGAAATTGGGGCACTTTTGAAATTTTCATTTTTTACAAAAATCGACAAGTCCGGGGCTTAGGGAATTTCTCATATGCCACAAAACGGTTGAAGCTCCTGTTCAAAAATGATGCTCCGAAATCAACTTCTGTCACCTTAGTGATACATTTTGGGATAGTACCTAAAGTTTAAAGCAGAAATTGGGGCACTTTTGAAATTTTCATTTTTGACCAAAATCGACAGGTCCGGGGCTTAGGGAATTTCTCATATGCCACAAAACGGTTGAAGCTCCTGTTCAAAAATGATGCTCCGAAATCAACTTCTGTCACCTTAGTGATACATTTTGGGATAATACCTAAAGTTTAAAGCAGAAATTGGGGCACTTTTGAAATTTTCATTTTTGACCAAAATCGACAGGTCCAGGGCTTAGGGAATTCTCATATGCCACAAAACGGTTGAAGCTCCTGTTCAAAAATGATGCTCCAAAATCAACTTCTGTCACCTTAGTGATACATTTTGGGATAGTACCTAAAGTTTAAAGCAGAAATTGGGGCACTTTTGAAATTTTCATTTTTTACAAAAATCGACAAGTCCGGGGCTTAGGGAATTTCTCATATGCCACAAAACGGTTGAAGCTCCTGTTCAAAAATGATGCTCCGAAATCAACTTCTGTCACCTTAGTGATACATTTTGGGATAGTACCTAATGTTTAAAGCAGAAATTGGGGCACTTTTGAAATTTTCATTTTTGACCAAAATCGACAGGTCCGGGGCTTATGGAATTCTCATATGCCACAAAACGGTTGAAGCTCCTGTTCAAAAATGATGCTCCGAAATCAACTTCTGTCACCTTAGTGATACATTTTGGGATAGTACCTAAAGTTTAAAGCAGAAATTGGGGCACTTTTGAAATTTTCATTTTTGACCAAAATCGACAGGTCCGGGGCTTAGGGAATTCTCATATGCCACAAAACGGTTGAAGCTCCTGTTCAAAAATGATGCTCCAAAATCAACTTCTGTCACCTTAGTGATACATTTTGGGATAGTACCTAAAGTTTAAAGCAGAAATTGGGGCACTTTTGAAATTTTCATTTTTGACCAAAATCGACAGGTCCGGGGCTTATGGAATTCTCATATGCCACAAAACGGTTGAAGCTCCTGTTCAAAAATGATGCTCCGAAATCAACTTCTGTCACCTTAGTGATACATTTTGGGATAGTACCGAAAGTTTAAAGCAGAAATTGGGGCACTTTTGAAATTTTCATTTTTGACCAAAATCGACAGGTCCGGGGATTAGGGAATTTCTCATATGCCACAAAACGGTTGAAGCAACTGTTCAAAAATGATGCTCCGAAATCAACTTCTGTCACCTTAGTGATACATTTTGGGATAGTACCTAAAGTTTAAAGCAGAAATTGGGGCACTTTTGAAATTTTCATTTTTGACCAAAATCGACAGGTCCGGGGCTTATGGAATTCTCATATGCCACAAAACGATTGAAGCTCCTGTTCAAAAATGATGCTCCGAAATCAACTTCTGTCACCTTAGTGATACATTTTGGGATAGTACCTAAAGTTTAAAGCAGAAATTGGGGCACTTTTGAAATTTTCATTTTTGACCAAAATCGACAGGTCCGGGGCTTAGGGAATTCTCATATGCCACAAAACGGTTGAAACTCCTGTTCAAAAATGATGCTCCAAAATCAACTTCTGTCACCTTAGTGATACATTTTGGGATAATACCTAAAGTTTAAAGCAGAAATTGGGGCACTTTTGAAATTTTCATTTTTGACCAAAATCGACAAGTCCGGGGCTTAGGGAATTTCTCATATGCCACAAAACGGTTGAAGCTCCTGTTCAAAAATGATGCTAAGAAATCAACTTCTGTCACCTTAGTGATACATTTTGGGATAGTACCTAAAGTTTAAAGCAGAAATTGGGGCACTTTTGAAATTTTCATTTTTGACCAAAATCGACAGGTCCGGGGCTTATGGAATTCTCATATGCCACAAAACGGTTGAAGCTCCTGTTCAAAAATGATGCTCCGAAATAAACTTCTGTCACCTTAGTGATACATTTTGGGATAGTACCTAAAGTTTAAAGCAGAAATTGGGGCACTTTTGAAATTTTCATTTTTGACCAAAATCGACAGGTCCGGGGCTTAGGGAATTTCTCATATGCCACAAAACGGTTGAAGCTCCTGTTCAAAAATGATGCTCCGAAATCAACTTCTGTCACCTTAGTGATACATTTTGGGATAATACCTAAAGTTTAAAGCAGAAATTGGGGCACTTTTGAAATTTTCATTTTTGACCAAAATCGACAGGTCCGGGGCTTAGGGAATTCTCATATGCCACAAAACGGTTGAAGCTCCTGTTCAAAAATGATGCTCCAAAATCAACTTCTGTCACCTTAGTGATACATTTTGGGATAGTACCTAAAGTTTAAAGCAGAAATTGGGGCACTTTTGAAATTTTCATTTTTTACAAAAATCGACAAGTCCGGGGCTTAGGGAATTTCTCATATGCCACAAAACGGTTGAAGCTCCTGTTCAAAAATGATGCTCCGAAATCAACTTCTGTCACCTTAGTGATACATTTTGGGATAGTACCTAAAGTTTAAAGCAGAAATTGGGGCACTTTTGAAATTTTCATTTTTGACCAAAATCGACAGGTCCGGGGCTTATGGAATTCTCATATGCCACAAAACGGTTGAAGCTCCTGTTCAAAAATGATGCTCCGAAATCAACTTCTGTCACCTTAGTGATACATTTTGGGATAGTACCGAAAGTTTAAAGCAGAAATTGGGGCACTTTTGAAATTTTCATTTTTGACCAAAATCGACAGGTCCGGGGAATAGGGAATTTCTCATATGCCACAAAACGGTTGAAGCTCCTGTTCAAAAATGATGCTCCAAAATCAACTTCTGTCACCTTAGTGATACATTTTGGGATAGTACCTAAAGTTTAAAGCAGAAATTGGGGCACTTTTGAAATTTTCATTTTTTACAAAAATCGACAAGTCCGGGGCTTAGGGAATTTCTCATATGCCACAAAACGGTTGAAGCTCCTGTTCAAAAATGATGCTCCGAAATCAACTTCTGTCACCTTAGTGATACATTTTGGGATAGTACCTAAAGTTTAAAGCAGAAATTGGGGCACTTTTGAAATTTTCATTTTTTACAAAAATCGACAAGTCCGGGGCTTAGGGAATTTCTCATATGCCACAAAACGGTTGAAGCTCCTGTTCAAAAATGATGCTCCGAAATCAACTTCTGTCACCTTAGTGATACATTTTGGGATAGTACCTAAAGTTTAAAGCAGAAATTGGGGCACTTTTGAAATTTTCATTTTTGACCAAAATCGACAGGTCCGGGGCTTATGGAATTCTCATATGCCACAAAACGGTTGAAGCTCCTGTTCAAAAATGATGCTCCGAAATCAACTTCTGTCACCTTAGTGATACATTTTGGGATAGTACCGAAAGTTTAAAGCAGAAATTGGGGCACTTTTGAAATTTTCATTTTTGACCAAAATCGACAGGTCCGGGGAATAGGGAATTTCTCATATGCCACAAAACGGTTGAAGCTCCTGTTCAAAAATGATGCTCCAAAATCAACTTCTGTCACCTTAGTGATACATTTTGGGATAGTACCTAAAGTTTAAAGCAGAAATTGGGGCACTTTTGAAATTTTCATTTTTTACAAAAATCGACAAGTCCGGGGCTTAGGGAATTTCTCATATGCCACAAAACGGTTGAAGCTCCTGTTCAAAAATGATGCTCCGAAATCAACTTCTGTCACCTTAGTGATACATTTTGGGATAGTACCTAATGTTTAAAGCAGAAATTGGGGCACTTTTGAAATTTTCATTTTTGACCAAAATCGACAGGTCCGGGGCTTATGGAATTCTCATATGCCACAAAACGGTTGAAGCTCCTGTTCAAAAATGATGCTCCGAAATCAACTTCTGTCACCTTAGTGATACATTTTGGGATAGTACCTAAAGTTTAAAGCAGAAATTGGGGCACTTTTGAAATTTTCATTTTTGACCAAAATCGACAGGTCCGGGGCTTAGGGAATTCTCATATGCCACAAAACGGTTGAAGCTCCTGTTCAAAAATGATGCTCCAAAATCAACTTCTGTCACCTTAGTGATACATTTTGGGATAGTACCTAAAGTTTAAAGCAGAAATTGGGGCACTTTTGAAATTTTCATTTTTGACCAAAATCGACAGGTCCGGGGCTTATGGAATTCTCATATGCCACAAAACGGTTGAAGCTCCTGTTCAAAAATGATGCTCCGAAATCAACTTCTGTCACCTTAGTGATACATTTTGGGATAGTACCGAAAGTTTAAAGCAGAAATTGGGGCACTTTTGAAATTTTCATTTTTGACCAAAATCGACAGGTCCGGGGATTAGGGAATTTCTCATATGCCACAAAACGGTTGAAGCAACTGTTCAAAAATGATGCTCCGAAATCAACTTCTGTCACCTTAGTGATACATTTTGGGATAGTACCTAAAGTTTAAAGCAGAAATTGGGGCACTTTTGAAATTTTCATTTTTGACCAAAATCGACAGGTCCGGGGCTTATGGAATTCTCATATGCCACAAAACGATTGAAGCTCCTGTTCAAAAATGATGCTCCGAAATCAACTTCTGTCACCTTAGTGATACATTTTGGGATAGTACCTAAAGTTTAAAGCAGAAATTGGGGCACTTTTGAAATTTTCATTTTTGACCAAAATCGACAGGTCCGGGGCTTAGGGAATTCTCATATGCCACAAAACGGTTGAAACTCCTGTTCAAAAATGATGCTCCAAAATCAACTTCTGTCACCTTAGTGATACATTTTGGGATAATACCTAAAGTTTAAAGCAGAAATTGGGGCACTTTTGAAATTTTCATTTTTGACCAAAATCGACAAGTCCGGGGCTTAGGGAATTTCTCATATGCCACAAAACGGTTGAAGCTCCTGTTCAAAAATGATGCTAAGAAATCAACTTCTGTCACCTTAGTGATACATTTTGGGATAGTACCTAAAGTTTAAAGCAGAAATTGGGGCACTTTTGAAATTTTCATTTTTGACCAAAATCGACAGGTCCGGGGCTTATGGAATTCTCATATGCCACAAAACGGTTGAAGCTCCTGTTCAAAAATGATGCTCCGAAATAAACTTCTGTCACCTTAGTGATACATTTTGGGATAGTACCTAAAGTTTAAAGCAGAAATTGGGGCACTTTTGAAATTTTCATTTTTGACCAAAATCGACAGGTCCGGGGCTTAGGGAATTTCTCATATGCCACAAAACGGTTGAAGCTCCTGTTCAAAAATGATGCTCCGAAATCAACTTCTGTCACCTTAGTGATACATTTTGGGATAATACCTAAAGTTTAAAGCAGAAATTGGGGCACTTTTGAAATTTTCATTTTTGACCAAAATCGACAGGTCCGGGGCTTAGGGAATTCTCATATGCCACAAAACGGTTGAAGCTCCTGTTCAAAAATGATGCTCCAAAATCAACTTCTGTCACCTTAGTGATACATTTTGGGATAGTACCTAAAGTTTAAAGCAGAAATTGGGGCACTTTTGAAATTTTCATTTTTTACAAAAATCGACAAGTCCGGGGCTTAGGGAATTTCTCATATGCCACAAAACGGTTGAAGCTCCTGTTCAAAAATGATGCTCCGAAATCAACTTCTGTCACCTTAGTGATACATTTTGGGATAGTACCTAAAGTTTAAAGCAGAAATTGGGGCACTTTTGAAATTTTCATTTTTGACCAAAATCGACAGGTCCGGGGCTTATGGAATTCTCATATGCCACAAAACGGTTGAAGCTCCTGTTCAAAAATGATGCTCCGAAATCAACTTCTGTCACCTTAGTGATACATTTTGGGATAGTACCGAAAGTTTAAAGCAGAAATTGGGGCACTTTTGAAATTTTCATTTTTGACCAAAATCGACAGGTCCGGGGAATAGGGAATTTCTCATATGCCACAAAACGGTTGAAGCAACTGTTCAAAAATGATGCTCCGAAATCAACTTCTGTCACCTTAGTGATACATTTTGGGATAGTACCTAAAGTTTAAAGCAGAAATTGGGGCACTTTTGAAATTTTCATTTTTGACCAAAATCGACAGGTCCGGGGCTTATGGAATTCTCATATGCCACAAAATGATTGAAGCTCCTGTTCAAAAATGATGCTCCGAAATCAACTTCTGTCACCTTAGTGATACATTTTGGGATAGTACCTAAAGGTTAAAGCAGAAATTGGGGCACTTTTGAAATTTTCATTTTTGACCAAAATCGACAGGGACGGGGCTTATGGAATTCTCATATGCCACAAAACGGTTGAAGCTCCTGTTCAAAAAGGATGCTCCGAAATCAACTTCTGTCACCTTAGTGATACATTTTGGGATAGTACCTAAAGTTTAAAGCAGAAATTGGGGCACTTTTGAAATTTTCATTTTTGGCCAAAATCGACAGGTCCGGGGCTTATGGAATTCTCATATGCCACAAAACGGTTGAAGCTCCTGTTCAAAAATGATGCTCCGAAATAAACTTCTGTCACCTTAGTGATACATTTTGGGATAGTACCTAAAGTTTAAAGCAGAAATTGGGGCACTTTTGAAATTTTCATTTTTGACCAAAATCGACAGGTCCGGGGCTTATGGAATTCTCATATGCCACAAAACGATTGAAGCTCCTGTTCAAAAATGATGCTCCGAAATCAACTTCTGTCACCTTAGTGATACATTTTGGGATAGTACCTAAAGTTTAAAGCAGAAATTGGGGCACTTTTGAAATTTTCATTTTTGACCAAAATCGACAGGTCCGGGGCTTAGGGAATTTCTCATATGCCACAAAACGGTTGAAGCTCCTGTTCAAAGATGATGCTCCGAAATCAACTTCTGTCACCTTAGTGATACATTTTGGGATAATACCTAAAGTTTAAAGCAGAAATTGGGGCACTTTTGAAATTTTCATTTTTGACCAAAATCGACAGGTCCAGGGCTTAGGGAATTCTCATATGCCACAAAACGGTTGAAGCTCCTGTTCAAAAATGATGCTCCAAAATCAACTTCTGTCACCTTAGTGATACATTTTGGGATAGTACCTAAAGTTTAAAGCAGAAATTGGGGCACTTTTGAAATTTTCATTTTTTACAAAAATCGACAAGTCCGGGGCTTAGGGAATTTCTCATATGCCACAAAACGGTTGAAGCTCCTGTTCAAAAATGATGCTCCGAAATCAACTTCTGTCACCTTAGTGATACATTTTGGGATAGTACCTAATGTTTAAAGCAGAAATTGGGGCACTTTTGAAATTTTCATTTTTGACCAAAATCGACAGGTCCGGGGCTTATGGAATTCTCATATGCCACAAAACGGTTGAAGCTCCTGTTCAAAAATGATGCTCCGAAATCAACTTCTGTCACCTTAGTGATACATTTTGGGATAATACCTAAAGTTTAAAGCAGAAATTGGGGCACTTTTGAAATTTTCATTTTTGACCAAAATCGACAGGTCCAGGGCTTAGGGAATTCTCATATGCCACAAAACGGTTGAAGCTCCTGTTCAAAAATGATGCTCCAAAATCAACTTCTGTCACCTTAGTGATACATTTTGGGATAGTACCTAAAGTTTAAAGCAGAAATTGGGGCACTTTTGAAATTTTCATTTTTGGCCAAAATCGACAGGTCCGGGGCTTATGGAATTCTCATATGCCACAAAACGGTTGAAGCTCCTGTTCAAAAATGATGCTCCGAAATAAACTTCTGTCACCTTAGTGATACATTTTGGGATAGTACCTAAAGTTTAAAGCAGAAATTGGGGCACTTTTGAAATTTTCATTTTTGACCAAAATCGACAGGTCCGGGGCTTATGGAATTCTCATATGCCACAAAACGGTTGAAGCTCCTGTTCAAAAATGATGCTCCGAAATCAACTTCTGTCACCTTAGTGATACATTTTGGGATAGTACCTAAAGTTTAAAGCAGAAATTGAGGCACTTTTGAAATTTTCATTTTTGACCAAAATCGACAGGTCCGGGGCTTAGGGAATTCTCATATGCCACAAAACGGTTGAAGCTCCTGTTCAAAAATGATGCTCCAAAATCAACTTCTGTCACCTTAGTGATACATTTTGGGATAGTACCTAAAGTTTAAAGCAGAAATTGGGGCACTTTTGAAATTTTCATTTTTGACAAAAATCGACAAGTCCGGGGCTTAGGGAATTTCTCATATGCCACAAAACGGTTGAAGCTCCTGTTCAAAAATGATGCTCCGAAATCAACTTCTGTCACCTTAGTGATACATTTTGGGATAGTACCTAATGTTTAAAGCAGAAATTGGGGCACTTTTGAAATTTTCATTTTTGACCAAAATCGACAGGTCCGGGGCTTATGGAATTCTCATATGCCACAAAACGATTGAAGCTCCTGTTCAATAATGATGCTCCGAAATCAACTTCTGTCACCTTAGTGATACATTTTGGGATAGTACCTAAAGTTTAAAGCAGAAATTGGGGCACTTTTGAAATTTTCATTTTTGACCAAAATCGACAGGTCCGGGGCTTAGGGAATTCTCATATGCCACAAAACGGTTGAAACTCCTGTTCAAAAATGATGCTCCAAAATCAACTTCTGTCACCTTAGTGATACATTTTGGGATAGTACCTAAAGTTTAAAGCAGAAATTGGGGCACTTTTGAAATTTTCATTTTTGACCAAAATCGACAAGTCCGGGGCTTAGGGAATTTCTCATATGCCACAAAACGGTTGAAGCTCCTGTTCAAAAATGATGCTAAGAAATCAACTTCTGTCACCTTAGTGATACATTTTGGGATAGTACCTAAAGTTTAAAGCAGAAATTGGGGCACTTTTGAAATTTTCATTTTTGACCAAAATCGACAGGTCCGGGGCTTATGGAATTCTCATATGCCACAAAACGGTTGAAGCTCCTGTTCAAAAATGATGCTCCGAAATAAACTTCTGTCACCTTAGTGATACATTTTGGGATAGTACCTAAAGTTTAAAGCAGAAATTGGGGCACTTTTGAAATTTTCATTTTTGACCAAAATCGACAGGTCCGGGGCTTAGGGAATTCTCATATGCCACAAAACGGTTGAAGCTCCTGTTCAAAAATGATGCTCCAAAATCAACTTCTGTCACCTTAGTGATACATTTTGGGATAGTACCTAAAGTTTAAAGCAGAAATTGGGGCACTTTTGAAATTTTCATTTTTTACAAAAATCGACAAGTCCGGGGCTTAGGGAATTTCTCATATGCCACAAAACGGTTGAAGCTCCTGTTCAAAAATGATGCTCCGAAATCAACTTCTGTCACCTTAGTGATACATTTTGGGATAGTACCTAAAGTTTAAAGCAGAAATTGGGGCACTTTTGAAATTTTCATTTTTGACCAAAATCGACAGGTCCGGGGCTTAGGGAATTTCTCATATGCCACAAAACGGTTGAAGCTCCTGTTCAAAAATGATGCTCCGAAATCAACTTCTGTCACCTTAGTGATACATTTTGGGATAATACCTAAAGTTTAAAGCAGAAATTGGGGCACTTTTGAAATTTTCATTTTTGACCAAAATCGACAGGTCCAGGGCTTAGGGAATTCTCATATGCCACAAAACGGTTGAAGCTCCTGTTCAAAAATGATGCTCCAAAATCAACTTCTGTCACCTTAGTGATACATTTTGGGATAGTACCTAAAGTTTAAAGCAGAAATTGGGGCACTTTTGAAATTTTCATTTTTTACAAAAATCGACAAGTCCGGGGCTTAGGGAATTTCTCATATGCCACAAAACGGTTGAAGCTCCTGTTCAAAAATGATGCTCCGAAATCAACTTCTGTCACCTTAGTGATACATTTTGGGATAGTACCTAATGTTTAAAGCAGAAATTGGGGCACTTTTGAAATTTTCATTTTTGACCAAAATCGACAGGTCCGGGGCTTATGGAATTCTCATATGCCACAAAACGGTTGAAGCTCCTGTTCAAAAATGATGCTCCGAAATCAACTTCTGTCACCTTAGTGATACATTTTGGGATAGTACCTAAAGTTTAAAGCAGAAATTGGGGCACTTTTGAAATTTTCATTTTTGACCAAAATCGACAGGTCCGGGGCTTAGGGAATTCTCATATGCCACAAAACGGTTGAAGCTCCTGTTCAAAAATGATGCTCCAAAATCAACTTCTGTCACCTTAGTGATACATTTTGGGATAGTACCTAAAGTTTAAAGCAGAAATTGGGGCACTTTTGAAATTTTCATTTTTGACCAAAATCGACAGGTCCGGGGCTTATGGAATTCTCATATGCCACAAAACGGTTGAAGCTCCTGTTCAAAAATGATGCTCCGAAATCAACTTCTGTCACCTTAGTGATACATTTTGGGATAGTACCGAAAGTTTAAAGCAGAAATTGGGGCACTTTTGAAATTTTCATTTTTGACCAAAATCGACAGGTCTGGGGATTAGGGAATTTCTCATATGCCACAAAACGGTTGAAGCAACTGTTCAAAAATGATGCTCCGAAATCAACTTCTGTCACCTTAGTGATACATTTTGGGATAGTACCTAAAGTTTAAAGCAGAAATTGGGGCACTTTTGAAATTTTCATTTTTGACCAAAATCGACAGGTCCGGGGCTTAGGGAATTTCTCATATGCCACAAAATGGTTGAAGCTCCTGTTCAAAAATGATGCTCCGAAATCAACTTCTGTCACCTTAGTGATACATTTTGGGATAGTACCTAAAGGTTAAAGCAGAAATTGGGGCACTTTTGAAATTTTCATTTTTGACCAAAATCGACAGGTCCGGGGCTTATGGAATTCTCATATGCCACAAAACGGTTGAAGCTCCTGTTCAAAAAGGATGCTCCGAAATCAACTTCTGTCACCTTAGTGATACATTTTGGGATAGTACCTAAAGTTTAAAGCAGAAATTGGGGCACTTTTGAAATTTTCATTTTTGACCAAAATCGACAGGTCCGGGGAATAGGGAATTTCTCATATGCCACAAAACGGTTGAAGCTCCTGTTCAAAAATGATGCTCCAAAATCAACTTCTGTCACCTTAGTGATACATTTTGGGATAGTACCTAAAGTTTAAAGCAGAAATTGGGGCACTTTTGAAATTTTCATTTTTTACAAAAATCGACAAGTCCGGGGCTTAGGGAATTTCTCATATGCCACAAAACGGTTGAAGCTCCTGTTCAAAAATGATGCTCCGAAATCAACTTCTGTCACCTTAGTGATACATTTTGGGATAGTACCTAAAGTTTAAAGCAGAAATTGGGGCACTTTTGAAATTTTCATTTTTTACAAAAATCGACAAGTCCGGGGCTTAGGGAATTTCTCATATGCCACAAAACGGTTGAAGCTCCTGTTCAAAAATGATGCTCCGAAATCAACTTCTGTCACCTTAGTGATACATTTTGGGATAGTACCTAAAGTTTAAAGCAGAAATTGGGGCACTTTTGAAATTTTCATTTTTGACCAAAATCGACAGGTCCGGGGCTTATGGAATTCTCATATGCCACAAAACGGTTGAAGCTCCTGTTCAAAAATGATGCTCCGAAATCAACTTCTGTCACCTTAGTGATACATTTTGGGATAGTACCGAAAGTTTAAAGCAGAAATTGGGGCACTTTTGAAATTTTCATTTTTGACCAAAATCGACAGGTCCGGGGAATAGGGAATTTCTCATATGCCACAAAACGGTTGAAGCTCCTGTTCAAAAATGATGCTCCAAAATCAACTTCTGTCACCTTAGTGATACATTTTGGGATAGTACCTAAAGTTTAAAGCAGAAATTGGGGCACTTTTGAAATTTTCATTTTTTACAAAAATCGACAAGTCCGGGGCTTAGGGAATTTCTCATATGCCACAAAACGGTTGAAGCTCCTGTTCAAAAATGATGCTCCGAAATCAACTTCTGTCACCTTAGTGATACATTTTGGGATAGTACCTAATGTTTAAAGCAGAAATTGGGGCACTTTTGAAATTTTCATTTTTGACCAAAATCGACAGGTCCGGGGCTTATGGAATTCTCATATGCCACAAAACGGTTGAAGCTCCTGTTCAAAAATGATGCTCCGAAATCAACTTCTGTCACCTTAGTGATACATTTTGGGATAGTACCTAAAGTTTAAAGCAGAAATTGGGGCACTTTTGAAATTTTCATTTTTGACCAAAATCGACAGGTCCGGGGCTTAGGGAATTCTCATATGCCACAAAACGGTTGAAGCTCCTGTTCAAAAATGATGCTCCAAAATCAACTTCTGTCACCTTAGTGATACATTTTGGGATAGTACCTAAAGTTTAAAGCAGAAATTGGGGCACTTTTGAAATTTTCATTTTTGACCAAAATCGACAGGTCCGGGGCTTATGGAATTCTCATATGCCACAAAACGGTTGAAGCTCCTGTTCAAAAATGATGCTCCGAAATCAACTTCTGTCACCTTAGTGATACATTTTGGGATAGTACCGAAAGTTTAAAGCAGAAATTGGGGCACTTTTGAAATTTTCATTTTTGACCAAAATCGACAGGTCCGGGGATTAGGGAATTTCTCATATGCCACAAAACGGTTGAAGCAACTGTTCAAAAATGATGCTCCGAAATCAACTTCTGTCACCTTAGTGATACATTTTGGGATAGTACCTAAAGTTTAAAGCAGAAATTGGGGCACTTTTGAAATTTTCATTTTTGACCAAAATCGACAGGTCCGGGGCTTATGGAATTCTCATATGCCACAAAACGATTGAAGCTCCTGTTCAAAAATGATGCTCCGAAATCAACTTCTGTCACCTTAGTGATACATTTTGGGATAGTACCTAAAGTTTAAAGCAGAAATTGGGGCACTTTTGAAATTTTCATTTTTGACCAAAATCGACAGGTCCGGGGCTTAGGGAATTCTCATATGCCACAAAACGGTTGAAACTCCTGTTCAAAAATGATGCTCCAAAATCAACTTCTGTCACCTTAGTGATACATTTTGGGATAATACCTAAAGTTTAAAGCAGAAATTGGGGCACTTTTGAAATTTTCATTTTTGACCAAAATCGACAAGTCCGGGGCTTAGGGAATTTCTCATATGCCACAAAACGGTTGAAGCTCCTGTTCAAAAATGATGCTAAGAAATCAACTTCTGTCACCTTAGTGATACATTTTGGGATAGTACCTAAAGTTTAAAGCAGAAATTGGGGCACTTTTGAAATTTTCATTTTTGACCAAAATCGACAGGTCCGGGGCTTATGGAATTCTCATATGCCACAAAACGGTTGAAGCTCCTGTTCAAAAATGATGCTCCGAAATAAACTTCTGTCACCTTAGTGATACATTTTGGGATAGTACCTAAAGTTTAAAGCAGAAATTGGGGCACTTTTGAAATTTTCATTTTTGACCAAAATCGACAGGTCCGGGGCTTAGGGAATTTCTCATATGCCACAAAACGGTTGAAGCTCCTGTTCAAAAATGATGCTCCGAAATCAACTTCTGTCACCTTAGTGATACATTTTGGGATAATACCTAAAGTTTAAAGCAGAAATTGGGGCACTTTTGAAATTTTCATTTTTGACCAAAATCGACAGGTCCGGGGCTTAGGGAATTCTCATATGCCACAAAACGGTTGAAGCTCCTGTTCAAAAATGATGCTCCAAAATCAACTTCTGTCACCTTAGTGATACATTTTGGGATAGTACCTAAAGTTTAAAGCAGAAATTGGGGCACTTTTGAAATTTTCATTTTTTACAAAAATCGACAAGTCCGGGGCTTAGGGAATTTCTCATATGCCACAAAACGGTTGAAGCTCCTGTTCAAAAATGATGCTCCGAAATCAACTTCTGTCACCTTAGTGATACATTTTGGGATAGTACCTAAAGTTTAAAGCAGAAATTGGGGCACTTTTGAAATTTTCATTTTTGACCAAAATCGACAGGTCCGGGGCTTATGGAATTCTCATATGCCACAAAACGGTTGAAGCTCCTGTTCAAAAATGATGCTCCGAAATCAACTTCTGTCACCTTAGTGATACATTTTGGGATAGTACCGAAAGTTTAAAGCAGAAATTGGGGCACTTTTGAAATTTTCATTTTTGACCAAAATCGACAGGTCCGGGGAATAGGGAATTTCTCATATGCCACAAAACGGTTGAAGCAACTGTTCAAAAATGATGCTCCGAAATCAACTTCTGTCACCTTAGTGATACATTTTGGGATAGTACCTAAAGTTTAAAGCAGAAATTGGGGCACTTTTGAAATTTTCATTTTTGACCAAAATCGACAGGTCCGGGGCTTATGGAATTCTCATATGCCACAAAATGATTGAAGCTCCTGTTCAAAAATGATGCTCCGAAATCAACTTCTGTCACCTTAGTGATACATTTTGGGATAGTACCTAAAGGTTAAAGCAGAAATTGGGGCACTTTTGAAATTTTCATTTTTGACCAAAATCGACAGGGACGGGGCTTATGGAATTCTCATATGCCACAAAACGGTTGAAGCTCCTGTTCAAAAAGGATGCTCCGAAATCAACTTCTGTCACCTTAGTGATACATTTTGGGATAGTACCTAAAGTTTAAAGCAGAAATTGGGGCACTTTTGAAATTTTCATTTTTGGCCAAAATCGACAGGTCCGGGGCTTATGGAATTCTCATATGCCACAAAACGGTTGAAGCTCCTGTTCAAAAATGATGCTCCGAAATAAACTTCTGTCACCTTAGTGATACATTTTGGGATAGTACCTAAAGTTTAAAGCAGAAATTGGGGCACTTTTGAAATTTTCATTTTTGACCAAAATCGACAGGTCCGGGGCTTATGGAATTCTCATATGCCACAAAACGATTGAAGCTCCTGTTCAAAAATGATGCTCCGAAATCAACTTCTGTCACCTTAGTGATACATTTTGGGATAGTACCTAAAGTTTAAAGCAGAAATTGGGGCACTTTTGAAATTTTCATTTTTGACCAAAATCGACAGGTCCGGGGCTTAGGGAATTTCTCATATGCCACAAAACGGTTGAAGCTCCTGTTCAAAGATGATGCTCCGAAATCAACTTCTGTCACCTTAGTGATACATTTTGGGATAATACCTAAAGTTTAAAGCAGAAATTGGGGCACTTTTGAAATTTTCATTTTTGACCAAAATCGACAGGTCCAGGGCTTAGGGAATTCTCATATGCCACAAAACGGTTGAAGCTCCTGTTCAAAAATGATGCTCCAAAATCAACTTCTGTCACCTTAGTGATACATTTTGGGATAGTACCTAAAGTTTAAAGCAGAAATTGGGGCACTTTTGAAATTTTCATTTTTTACAAAAATCGACAAGTCCGGGGCTTAGGGAATTTCTCATATGCCACAAAACGGTTGAAGCTCCTGTTCAAAAATGATGCTCCGAAATCAACTTCTGTCACCTTAGTGATACATTTTGGGATAGTACCTAATGTTTAAAGCAGAAATTGGGGCACTTTTGAAATTTTCATTTTTGACCAAAATCGACAGGTCCGGGGCTTATGGAATTCTCATATGCCACAAAACGGTTGAAGCTCCTGTTCAAAAATGATGCTCCGAAATCAACTTCTGTCACCTTAGTGATACATTTTGGGATAATACCTAAAGTTTAAAGCAGAAATTGGGGCACTTTTGAAATTTTCATTTTTGACCAAAATCGACAGGTCCAGGGCTTAGGGAATTCTCATATGCCACAAAACGGTTGAAGCTCCTGTTCAAAAATGATGCTCCAAAATCAACTTCTGTCACCTTAGTGATACATTTTGGGATAGTACCTAAAGTTTAAAGCAGAAATTGGGGCACTTTTGAAATTTTCATTTTTGGCCAAAATCGACAGGTCCGGGGCTTATGGAATTCTCATATGCCACAAAACGGTTGAAGCTCCTGTTCAAAAATGATGCTCCGAAATAAACTTCTGTCACCTTAGTGATACATTTTGGGATAGTACCTAAAGTTTAAAGCAGAAATTGGGGCACTTTTGAAATTTTCATTTTTGACCAAAATCGACAGGTCCGGGGCTTATGGAATTCTCATATGCCACAAAACGGTTGAAGCTCCTGTTCAAAAATGATGCTCCGAAATCAACTTCTGTCACCTTAGTGATACATTTTGGGATAGTACCTAAAGTTTAAAGCAGAAATTGAGGCACTTTTGAAATTTTCATTTTTGACCAAAATCGACAGGTCCGGGGCTTAGGGAATTCTCATATGCCACAAAACGGTTGAAGCTCCTGTTCAAAAATGATGCTCCAAAATCAACTTCTGTCACCTTAGTGATACATTTTGGGATAGTACCTAAAGTTTAAAGCAGAAATTGGGGCACTTTTGAAATTTTCATTTTTGACAAAAATCGACAAGTCCGGGGCTTAGGGAATTTCTCATATGCCACAAAACGGTTGAAGCTCCTGTTCAAAAATGATGCTCCGAAATCAACTTCTGTCACCTTAGTGATACATTTTGGGATAGTACCTAATGTTTAAAGCAGAAATTGGGGCACTTTTGAAATTTTCATTTTTGACCAAAATCGACAGGTCCGGGGCTTATGGAATTCTCATATGCCACAAAACGATTGAAGCTCCTGTTCAATAATGATGCTCCGAAATCAACTTCTGTCACCTTAGTGATACATTTTGGGATAGTACCTAAAGTTTAAAGCAGAAATTGGGGCACTTTTGAAATTTTCATTTTTGACCAAAATCGACAGGTCCGGGGCTTAGGGAATTCTCATATGCCACAAAACGGTTGAAACTCCTGTTCAAAAATGATGCTCCAAAATCAACTTCTGTCACCTTAGTGATACATTTTGGGATAGTACCTAAAGTTTAAAGCAGAAATTGGGGCACTTTTGAAATTTTCATTTTTGACCAAAATCGACAAGTCCGGGGCTTAGGGAATTTCTCATATGCCACAAAACGGTTGAAGCTCCTGTTCAAAAATGATGCTAAGAAATCAACTTCTGTCACCTTAGTGATACATTTTGGGATAGTACCTAAAGTTTAAAGCAGAAATTGGGGCACTTTTGAAATTTTCATTTTTGACCAAAATCGACAGGTCCGGGGCTTATGGAATTCTCATATGCCACAAAACGGTTGAAGCTCCTGTTCAAAAATGATGCTCCGAAATAAACTTCTGTCACCTTAGTGATACATTTTGGGATAGTACCTAAAGTTTAAAGCAGAAATTGGGGCACTTTTGAAATTTTCATTTTTGACCAAAATCGACAGGTCCGGGGCTTAGGGAATTCTCATATGCCACAAAACGGTTGAAGCTCCTGTTCAAAAATGATGCTCCAAAATCAACTTCTGTCACCTTAGTGATACATTTTGGGATAGTACCTAAAGTTTAAAGCAGAAATTGGGGCACTTTTGAAATTTTCATTTTTTACAAAAATCGACAAGTCCGGGGCTTAGGGAATTTCTCATATGCCACAAAACGGTTGAAGCTCCTGTTCAAAAATGATGCTCCGAAATCAACTTCTGTCACCTTAGTGATACATTTTGGGATAGTACCTAAAGTTTAAAGCAGAAATTGGGGCACTTTTGAAATTTTCATTTTTGACCAAAATCGACAGGTCCGGGGCTTAGGGAATTTCTCATATGCCACAAAACGGTTGAAGCTCCTGTTCAAAAATGATGCTCCGAAATCAACTTCTGTCACCTTAGTGATACATTTTGGGATAATACCTAAAGTTTAAAGCAGAAATTGGGGCACTTTTGAAATTTTCATTTTTGACCAAAATCGACAGGTCCAGGGCTTAGGGAATTCTCATATGCCACAAAACGGTTGAAGCTCCTGTTCAAAAATGATGCTCCAAAATCAACTTCTGTCACCTTAGTGATACATTTTGGGATAGTACCTAAAGTTTAAAGCAGAAATTGGGGCACTTTTGAAATTTTCATTTTTTACAAAAATCGACAAGTCCGGGGCTTAGGGAATTTCTCATATGCCACAAAACGGTTGAAGCTCCTGTTCAAAAATGATGCTCCGAAATCAACTTCTGTCACCTTAGTGATACATTTTGGGATAGTACCTAATGTTTAAAGCAGAAATTGGGGCACTTTTGAAATTTTCATTTTTGACCAAAATCGACAGGTCCGGGGCTTATGGAATTCTCATATGCCACAAAACGGTTGAAGCTCCTGTTCAAAAATGATGCTCCGAAATCAACTTCTGTCACCTTAGTGATACATTTTGGGATAGTACCTAAAGTTTAAAGCAGAAATTGGGGCACTTTTGAAATTTTCATTTTTGACCAAAATCGACAGGTCCGGGGCTTAGGGAATTCTCATATGCCACAAAACGGTTGAAGCTCCTGTTCAAAAATGATGCTCCAAAATCAACTTCTGTCACCTTAGTGATACATTTTGGGATAGTACCTAAAGTTTAAAGCAGAAATTGGGGCACTTTTGAAATTTTCATTTTTGACCAAAATCGACAGGTCCGGGGCTTATGGAATTCTCATATGCCACAAAACGGTTGAAGCTCCTGTTCAAAAATGATGCTCCGAAATCAACTTCTGTCACCTTAGTGATACATTTTGGGATAGTACCGAAAGTTTAAAGCAGAAATTGGGGCACTTTTGAAATTTTCATTTTTGACCAAAATCGACAGGTCCGGGGATTAGGGAATTTCTCATATGCCACAAAACGGTTGAAGCAACTGTTCAAAAATGATGCTCCGAAATCAACTTCTGTCACCTTAGTGATACATTTTGGGATAGTACCTAAAGTTTAAAGCAGAAATTGGGGCACTTTTGAAATTTTCATTTTTGACCAAAATCGACAGGTCCGGGGCTTAGGGAATTTCTCATATGCCACAAAACGGTTGAAGCTCCTGTTCAAAGATGATGCTCCGAAATCAACTTCTGTCACCTTAGTGATACATTTTGGGATAATACCTAAAGTTTAAAGCAGAAATTGGGGCACTTTTGAAATTTTCATTTTTGACCAAAATCGACAGGTCCGGGGCTTAGGGAATTCTCATATGCCACAAAACGGTTGAAGCTCCTGTTCAAAAATGATGCTCCAAAATCAACTTCTGTCACCTTAGTGATACATTTTGGGATAGTACCTAAAGTTTAAAGCAGAAATTGGGGCACTTTTGAAATTTTCATTTTTGACAAAAATCGACAAGTCCGGGGCTTAGGGAATTTCTCATATGCCACAAAACGGTTGAAGCTCCTGTTCAAAAATGATGCTCCGAAATCAACTTCTGTCACCTTAGTGATACATTTTGGGATAGTACCTAAAGTTTAAAGCAGAAATTGGGGCACTTTTGAAATTTTCATTTTTGACCAAAATCGACAGGTCCGGGGCTTAGGGAATTCTCATATGCCACAAAATGGTTGAAGCTCCTGTTCAAAAATGATGCTCCGAAATCAACTTCTGTCACCTTAGTGATACATTTTGGGATAGTACCTAAAGGTTAAAGCAGAAATTGGGGCACTTTTGAAATTTTCATTTTTGACCAAAATCGACAGGTCCGGGGCTTATGGAATTCTCATATGCCACAAAACGGTTGAAGCTCCTGTTCAAAAAGGATGCTCCGAAATCAACTTCTGTCACCTTAGTGATACATTTTGGGATAGTACCTAAAGTTTAAAGCAGAAATTGGGGCACTTTTGAAATTTTCATTTTTGACCAAAATCGACAGGTCCGGGGCTTATGGAATTCTCATATGCCACAAAACGATTGAAGCTCCTGTTCAAAAATGATGCTCCGAAATCAACTTCTGTCACCTTAGTGATACATTTTGGGATAGTACCTAAAGTTTAAAGCAGAAATTGGGGCACTTTTGAAATTTTCATTTTTGACCAAAATCGACAGGTCCGGGGCTTAGGGAATTTCTCATATGCCACAAAACGGTTGAAGCTCCTGTTCAAAAATGATGCTCCGAAATCAACTTCTGTCACCTTAGTGATACATTTTGGGATAATACCTAAAGTTTAAAGCAGAAATTGGGGCACTTTTGAAATTTTCATTTTTGACCAAAATCGACAGGTCCGGGGCTTAGGGAATTCTCATATGCCACAAAACGGTTGAAGCTCCTGTTCAAAAATGATGCTCCAAAATCAACTTCTGTCACCTTAGTGATACATTTTGGGATAGTACCTAAAGTTTAAAGCAGAAATTGGGGCACTTTTGAAATTTTCATTTTTGACAAAAATCGACAAGTCCGGGGCTTAGGGAATTTCTCATATGCCACAAAACGGTTGAAGCTCCTGTTCAAAAATGATGCTCCGAAATCAACTTCTGTCACCTTAGTGATACATTTTGGGATAGTACCTAATGTTTAAAGCAGAAATTGGGGCACTTTTGAAATTTTCATTTTTGACCAAAATCGACAGGTCCGGGGCTTATGGAATTCTCATATGCCACAAAACGATTGAAGCTCCTGTTCAAAAATGATGCTCCGAAATCAACTTCTGTCACCTTAGTGATACATTTTGGGATAGTACCTAAAGTTTAAAGCAGAAATTGGGGCACTTTTGAAATTTTCATTTTTGACCAAAATCGACAGGTCCGGGGCTTAGGGAATTCTCATATGCCACAAAACGGTTGAAACTCCTGTTCAAAAATGATGCTCCAAAATCAACTTCTGTCACCTTAGTGATACATTTTGGGATAGTACCTAAAGTTTAAAGCAGAAATTGGGGCACTTTTGAAATTTTCATTTTTGACCAAAATCGACAAGTCCGGGGCTTAGGGAATTTCTCATATGCCACAAAACGGTTGAAGCTCCTGTTCAAAAATGATGCTAAGAAATCAACTTCTGTCACCTTAGTGATACATTTTGGGATAGTACCTAAAGTTTAAAGCAGAAATTGGGGCACTTTTGAAATTTTCATTTTTGACCAAAATCGACAGGTCCGGGGCTTATGGAATTCTCATATGCCACAAAACGGTTGAAGCTCCTGTTCAAAAATGATGCTCCGAAATAAACTTCTGTCACCTTAGTGATACATTTTGGGATAGTACCTAAAGTTTAAAGCAGAAATTGGGGCACTTTTGAAATTTTCATTTTTGACCAAAATCGACAGGTCCGGGGCTTAGGGAATTTCTCATATGCCACAAAACGGTTGAAGCTCCTGTTCAAAAATGATGCTCCGAAATAAACTTCTGTCACCTTAGTGATACATTTTGGGATAGTACCTAAAGTTTAAAGCAGAAATTGGGGCACTTTTGAAATTTTCATTTTTGACCAAAATCGACAGGTCCGGGGCTTAGGGAATTTCTCATATGCCACAAAACGGTTGAAGCTCCTGTTCAAAAATGATGCTCCGAAATCAACTTCTGTCACCTTAGTGATACATTTTGGGATAATACCTAAAGTTTAAAGCAGAAATTGGGGCACTTTTGAAATTTTCATTTTTGACCAAAATCGACAGGTCCGGGGCTTAGGGAATTCTCATATGCCACAAAACGGTTGAAGCTCCTGTTCAAAAATGATGCTCCAAAATCAACTTCTGTCACCTTAGTGATACATTTTGGGATAGTACCTAAAGTTTAAAGCAGAAATTGGGGCACTTTTGAAATTTTCATTTTTTACAAAAATCGACAAGTCCGGGGCTTAGGGAATTTCTCATATGCCACAAAACGGTTGAAGCTCCTGTTCAAAAATGATGCTCCGAAATCAACTTCTGTCACCTTAGTGATACATTTTGGGATAGTACCTAAAGTTTAAAGCAGAAATTGGGGCACTTTTGAAATTTTCATTTTTGACCAAAATCGACAGGTCCGGGGATTAGGGAATTTCTCATATGCCACAAAACGGTTGAAGCAACTGTTCAAAAATGATGCTCCGAAATCAACTTCTGTCACCTTAGTGATACATTTTGGGATAGTACCTAAAGTTTAAAGCAGAAATTGGGGCACTTTTGAAATTTTCATTTTTGACCAAAATCGACAGGTCCGGGGCTTATGGAATTCTCATATGCCACAAAATGATTGAAGCTCCTGTTCAAAAATGATGCTCCGAAATCAACTTCTGTCACCTTAGTGATACATTTTGGGATAGTACCTAAAGTTTAAAGCAGAAATTGGGGCACTTTTGAAATTTTCATTTTTGGCCAAAATCGACAGGTCCGGGGCTTATGGAATTCTCATATGCCACAAAACGGTTGAAGCTCCTGTTCAAAAATGATGCTCCGAAATAAACTTCTGTCACCTTAGTGATACATTTTGGGATAGTACCTAAAGTTTAAAGCAGAAATTGGGGCACTTTTGAAATTTTCATTTTTGACCAAAATCGACAGGTCCGGGGCTTATGGAATTCTCATATGCCACAAAACGATTGAAGCTCCTGTTCAAAAATGATGCTCCGAAATCAACTTCTGTCACCTTAGTGATACATTTTGGGATAGTACCTAAAGTTTAAAGCAGAAATTGGGGCACTTTTGAAATTTTCATTTTTGACCAAAATCGACAGGTCCGGGGCTTAGGGAATTTCTCATATGCCACAAAACGGTTGAAGCTCCTGTTCAAAGATGATGCTCCGAAATCAACTTCTGTCACCTTAGTGATACATTTTGGGATAGTACCTAAAGTTTAAAGCAGAAATTGGGGCACTTTTGAAATTTTCATTTTTGACAAAAATCGACAAGTCCGGGGCTTAGGGAATTTCTCATATGCCACAAAACGGTTGAAGCTCCTGTTCAAAAATGATGCTCCGAAATCAACTTCTGTCACCTTAGTGATACATTTTGGGATAGTACCTAAAGTTTAAAGTAGAAATTGGGGCACTTTTGAAATTTTCATTTTTGACCAAAATCGACTGGTCCGGGGCTTAGGGAATTCTCATATGCCACAAAACGGTTGAAGCTCCTGTTCAACAATGATGCTCCAAAATCAACTTCTGTCACCTTAGTGATCCATTTTGGGATAGTACCTAAAGTTTAAAGCAGAAATTGGGGCACTTTTGAAATTTTCATTTTTGACCAAAATCGACAGGTCCGGGGCTTATGGAATTCTCATATGCCACAAAACAGTTGAAGCTCCTGTTCAAAAATGATGCTCCGAAATCAACTTCTGTCACCTTAGTGATACATTTTGGGATAGTACCGAAAGTTTAAAGCAGAAATTGGGGCACTTTTGAAATTTTCATTTTTGACCAAAATCGACAGGTCCGGGGCTTATGGAATTCTCATATGCCACAAAACGATTGAAGCTCCTGTTCAAAAATGATGCTCCAAAATCAACTTCTGTCACCTTAGTGATACATTTTGGGATAGTACCTAAAGTTTAAAGCAGAAATTGGGGCACTTTTGAAATTTTCATTTTTGACCAAAAATCGACAGGTCCGGGGATTAGGGAATTTCTCATATGCCACAAAACGGTTGAAGCAACTGTTCAAAAATGATGCTCCGAAATCAACTTCTGTCACCTTAGTGATACATTTTGGGATAGTACCTAAAGTTTAAAGCAGAAATTGGGGCACTTTTGAAATTTTCATTTTTGACCAAAATCGACAGGTCCGGGGCTTATGGAATTCTCATATGCCACAAAATGATTGAAGCTCCTGTTCAAAAATGATGCTCCGAAATCAACTTCTGTCACCTTAGTGATACATTTTGGGATAGTACCTAAAGGTTAAAGCAGAAATTGGGGCACTTTTGAAATTTTCATTTTTGACCAAAATCGACAGGTCCGGGGCTTATGGAATTCTCATATGCCACAAAACGGTTGAAGCTCCTGTTCAAAAATGATGCTCCGAAATAAACTTCTGTCACCTTAGTGATACATTTTGGGATAGTACCTAAAGTTTAAAGCAGAAATTGGGGCACTTTTGAAATTTTCATTTTTGACCAAAATCGACAGGTCCGGGGCTTATGGAATTCTCATATGCCACAAAACGATTGAAGCTCCTGTTCAAAAATGATGCTCCAAAATCAACTTCTGTCACCTTAGTGATACATTTTGGGATAGTACCTAAAGTTTAAAGCAGAAATTGGGGCACTTTTGAAATTTTCATTTTTGACAAAAATCGACAAGTCCGGGGCTTAGGGAATTTCTCATATGCCACAAAACGGTTGAAGCTCCTGTTCAAAAATGATGCTCCGAAATCAACTTCTGTCTCCTTAGTGATACATTTTGGGATAGTATCTAATGTTTAAAGCAGAAATTGGGGCACTTTTGAAATTTTCATTTTTGACCAAAATCGACAGGTCCGGGGCTTAGGGAATTTCTCATATGCCACAAAACGGTTGAAGCTCCTGTTCAAAAATGATGCTCCGAAATCAACTTCTGTCACCTTAGTGATACATTTTGGGATAATACCTAAAGTTTAAAGCAGAAATTGGGGCACTTTTGAAATTTTCATTTTTGACCAAAATCGACAGGTCCGGGGCTTAGGGAATTCTCATATGCCACAAAACGGTTGAAGCTCCTGTTCAAAAATGATGCTCCAAAATCAACTTCTGTCACCTTAGTGATACATTTTGGGATAGTACCTAAAGTTTAAAGCAGAAATTGGGGCACTTTTGAAATTTTCATTTTTTACAAAAATCGACAAGTCCGGGGCTTAGGGAATTTCTCATATGCCACAAAACGGTTGAAGCTCCTGTTCAAAAATGATGCTCCGAAATCAACTTCTGTCACCTTAGTGATACATTTTGGGATAGTACCTAAAGTTTAAAGCAGAAATTGGGGCACTTTTGAAATTTTCATTTTTGACCAAAATCGACAGGTCCGGGGCTTAGGGAATTTCTCATATGCCACAAAACGGTTGAAGCTCCTGTTCAAAAATGATGCTCCGAAATCAACTTCTGTCACCTTAGTGATACATTTTGGGATAATACCTAAAGTTTAAAGCAGAAATTGGGGCACTTTTGAAATTTTCATTTTTGACCAAAATCGACAGGTCCAGGGCTTAGGGAATTCTCATATGCCACAAAACGGTTGAAGCTCCTGTTCAAAAATGATGCTCCAAAATCAACTTCTGTCACCTTAGTGATACATTTTGGGATAGTACCTAAAGTTTAAAGCAGAAATTGGGGCACTTTTGAAATTTTCATTTTTGACCAAAATCGACAGGTCCGGGGCTTATGGAATTCTCATATGCCACAAAACGGTTGAAGCTCCTGTTCAAAAATGATGCTCCGAAATCAACTTCTGTCACCTTAGTGATACATTTTGGGATAGTACCGAAAGTTTAAAGCAGAAATTGGGGCACTTTTGAAATTTTCATTTTTGACCAAAATCGACAGGTCCGGGGATTAGGGAATTTCTCATATGCCACAAAACGGTTGAAGCAACTGTTCAAAAATGATGCTCCGAAATCAACTTCTGTCACCTTAGTGATACATTTTGGGATAGTACCTAAAGTTTAAAGCAGAAATTGGGGCACTTTTGAAATTTTCATTTTTGACCAAAATCGACAGGTCCGGGGCTTATGGAATTCTCATATGCCACAAAATGATTGAAGCTCCTGTTCAAAAATGATGCTCCGAAATCAACTTCTGTCACCTTAGTGATACATTTTGGGATAGTACCTAAAGGTTAAAGCAGAAATTGGGGCACTTTTGAAATTTTCATTTTTGACCAAAATCGACAGGTCCGGGGCTTATGGAATTCTCATATGCCACAAAACGGTTGAAGCTCCTGTTCAAAAAGGATGCTCCGAAATCAACTTCTGTCACCTTAGTGATACATTTTGGGATAGTACCTAAAGTTTAAAGCAGAAATTGGGGCACTTTTGAAATTTTCATTTTTGGCCAAAATCGACAGGTCCGGGGCTTATGGAATTCTCATATGCCACAAAACGGTTGAAGCTCCTGTTCAAAAATGATGCTCCGAAATCAACTTCTGTCACCTTAGTGATACATTTTGGGATAGTACCTAAAGTTTAAAGCAGAAATTGGGGCACTTTTGAAATTTTCATTTTTGACCAAAATCGACAGGTCCGGGGCTTAGGGAATTTCTCATATGCCACAAAACGGTTGAAGCTCCTGTTCAAAAATGATGCTCCGAAATAAACTTCTGTCACCTTAGTGATACATTTTGGGATAGTACCTAAAGTTTAAAGCAGAAATTGGGGCACTTTTGAAATTTTCATTTTTGACCAAAATCGACAGGTCCGGGGCTTATGGAATTCTCATATGCCACAAAACGATTGAAGCTCCTGTTCAAAAATGATGCTCCGAAATCAACTTCTGTCACCTTAGTGATACATTTTGGGATAGTACCTAAAGTTTAAAGCAGAAATTGGGGCACTTTTGAAATTTTCATTTTTGACCAAAATCGACAGGTCCGGGGCTTAGGGAATTTCTCATATGCCACAAAACGGTTGAAGCTCCTGTTCAAAGATGATGCTCCGAAATCAACTTCTGTCACCTTAGTGATACATTTTGGGATAATACCTAAAGTTTAAAGCAGAAATTGGGGCACTTTTGAAATTTTCATTTTTGACCAAAATCGACAGGTCCGGGGCTTAGGGAATTCTCATATGCCACAAAACGGTTGAAGCTCCTGTTCAAAAATGATGCTCCAAAATCAACTTCTGTCACCTTAGTGATACATTTTGGGATAGTACCTAAAGTTTAAAGCAGAAATTGGGGCACTTTTGAAATTTTCATTTTTGACAAAAATCGACAAGTCCGGGGCTTAGGGAATTTCTCATATGCCACAAAACGGTTGAAGCTCCTGTTCAAAAATGATGCTCCGAAATCAACTTCTGTCACCTTAGTGATACATTTTGGGATAGTACCTAAAGTTTAAAGTAGAAATTGGGGCACTTTTGAAATTTTCATTTTTGACCAAAATCGACTGGTCCGGGGCTTAGGGAATTCTCATATGCCACAAAACGGTTGAAGCTCCTGTTCAACAATGATGCTCCAAAATCAACTTCTGTCACCTTAGTGATACATTTTGGGATAGTACCTAAAGTTTAAAGCAGAAATTGGGGCACTTTTGAAATTTTCATTTTTGACCAAAATCGACAGGTCCGGGGCTTATGGAATTCTCATATGCCACAAAACGGTTGAAGCTCCTGTTCAAAAATGATGCTCCGAAATCAACTTCTGTCACCTTAGTGATACATTTTGGGATAGTACCGAAAGTTTAAAGCAGAAATTGGGGCACTTTTGAAATTTTCATTTTTGACCAAAATCGACAGGTCCGGGGCTTATGGAATTCTCATATGCCACAAAACGATTGAAGCTCCTGTTCAAAAATGATGCTCCAAAATCAACTTCTGTCACCTTAGTGATACATTTTGGGATAGTACCTAAAGTTTAAAGCAGAAATTGGGGCACTTTTGAAATTTTCATTTTTGACCAAAATCGACAGGTCCGGGGCTTATGGAATTCTCATATGCCACAAAACGATTGAAGCTCCTGTTCAAAAATGATGCTCCAAAATCAACTTCTGTCACCTTAGTGATACATTTTGGGATAATACCTAAAGTTTAAAGCAGAAATTGGGGCACTTTTGAAATTTTCATTTTTGACCAAAATCGACAGGTCCGGGGCTTAGGGAATTCTCATATGCCACAAAACGGTTGAAGCTCCTGTTCAAAAATGATGCTCCAAAATCAACTTCTGTCACCTTAGTGATACATTTTGGGATAGTACCTAAAGTTTAAAGCAGAAATTGGGGCACTTTTGAAATTTTCATTTTTGACAAAAATCGACAAGTCCGGGGCTTAGGGAATTTCTCATATGCCACAAAACGGTTGAAGCTCCTGTTCAAAAATGATGCTCCGAAATCAACTTCTGTCACCTTAGTGATACATTTTGGGATAGTACCTAATGTTTAAAGCAGAAATTGGGGCACTTTTGAAATTTTCATTTTTGACCAAAATCGACAGGTCCGGGGCTTATGGAATTCTCATATGCCACAAAACGATTGAAGCTCCTGTTCAAAAATGATGCTCCGAAATCAACTTCTGTCACCTTAGTGATACATTTTGGGATAGTACCTAAAGTTTAAAGCAGAAATTGGGGCACTTTTGAAATTTTCATTTTTGACCAAAATCGACAGGTCCGGGGCTTAGGGAATTCTCATATGCCACAAAACGGTTGAAACTCCTGTTCAAAAATGATGCTCCAAAATCAACTTCTGTCACCTTAGTGATACATTTTGGGATAGTACCTAAAGTTTAAAGCAGAAATTGGGGCACTTTTGAAATTTTCATTTTTGACCAAAATCGACTAGTCCGGGGCTTAGGGAATTTCTCATATGCCACAAAACGGTTGAAGCTCCTGTTCAAAAATGATGCTAAGAAATCAACTTCTGTCACCTTAGTGATACATTTTGGGATAGTACCTAAAGTTTAAAGCAGAAATTGGGGCACTTTTGAAATTTTCATTTTTGACCAAAATCGACAGGTCCGGGGCTTATGGAATTCTCATATGCCACAAAACGGTTGAAGCTCCTGTTCAAAAATGATGCTCCGAAATCAACTTCTGTCACCTTAGTGATACATTTTGGGATAGTACCTAAAGTTTAAAGCAGAAATTGGGGCACTTTTGAAATTTTCATTTTTGACCAAAATCGACAGGTCCGGGGCTTAGGGAATTTCTCATATGCCACAAAACGGTTGAAGCTCCTGTTCAACAATGATGCTCCAAAATCAACTTCTGTCACCTTAGTGATACATTTTGGGATAGTACCTAAAGTTTAAAGCAGAAATTGGGGCACTTTTGAAATTTTCATTTTTGACCAAAATCGACAGGTCCGGGGCTTATGGAATTCTCATATGCCACAAAACGGTTGAAGCTCCTGTTCAAAAATGATGCTCCGAAATCAACTTCTGTCACCTTAGTGATACATTTTGGGATAGTACCGAAAGTTTAAAGCAGAAATTGGGGCACTTTTGAAATTTTCATTTTTGACCAAAATCGACAGGTCCGGGGCTTATGGAATTCTCATATGCCACAAAACGGTTGAAGCTCCTGTTCAAAAATGATGCTCCAAAATCAACTTCTGTCACCTTAGTGATACATTTTGGGATAGTACCTAAAGTTTAAAGCAGAAATTGGGGCACTTTTGAAATTTTCATTTTTGACCAAAATCGACAGGTCCAGGGCTTAGGGAATTCTCATATGCCACAAAACGGTTGAAGCTCCTGTTCAAAAATGATGCTCCAAAATCAACTTCTGTCACCTTAGTGATACATTTTGGGATAGTACCTAAAGTTTAAAGCAGAAATTGGGGCACTTTTGAAATTTTCATTTTTGACCAAAATCGACAGGTCCGGGGCTTAGGGAATTCTCATATGCCACAAAACGGTTGAAGCTCCTGTTCAAAAATGATGCTCCGAAATCAACTTCTGTCACCTTAGTGATACATTTTGGGATAGTACCTAAAGTTTAAAGCAGAAATTGGGGCACTTTTGAAATTTTCATTTTTGACCAAAATCGACAGGTCCGGGGCTTATGGAATTCTCATATGCCACAAAATGATTGAAGCTCCTGTTCAAAAATGATGCTCCGAAATCAACTTCTGTCACCTTAGTGATACATTTTGGGATAGTACCTAAAGGTTAAAGCAGAAATTGGGGCACTTTTGAAATTTTCATTTTTGACCAAAATCGACAGGTCCGGGGCTTATGGAATTCTCATATGCCACAAAACGGTTGAAGCTCCTGTTCAAAAAGGATGCTCCGAAATCAACTTCTGTCACCTTAGTGATACATTTTGGGATAGTACCTAAAGTTTAAAGCAGAAATTGGGGCACTTTTGAAATTTTCATTTTTGACCAAAATCGGCAGGTCCAGGGCTTAGGGAATTCTCATATGCCACAAAACGGTTGAAGCTCCTGTTCAAAAATGATGCTCCAAAATCAACTTCTGTCACCTTAGTGATACATTTTGGGATAGTACCTAAAGTTTAAAGCAGAAATTGGGGCACTTTTGAAATTTTCATTTTTGACCAAAATCGACAGGTCTGGGGCTTATGGAATTCTCATATGCCACAAAACGGTTGAAGCTCCTGTTCAAAAATGATGCTCCGAAATAAACTTCTGTCACCTTAGTGATACATTTTGGGATAGTACCTAAAGTTTAAAGCAGAAATTGGGGCACTTTTGAAATTTTCATTTTTGACCAAAATCGACAGGTCCGGGGCTTATGGAATTCTCATATGCCACAAAATGATTGAAGCTCCTGTTCAAAAATGATGCTCCGAAATCAACTTCTGTCACCTTAGTGATACATTTTGGGATAGTACCTAAAGGTTAAAGCAGAAATTGGGGCACTTTTGAAATTTTCATTTTTGACCAAAATCGACAGGTCCGGGGCTTATGGAATTCTCATATGCCACAAAACGGTTGAAGCTCCTGTTCAAAAAGGATGCTCCGAAATCAACTTCTGTCACCTTAGTGATACATTTTGGGATAGTACCTAAAGTTTAAAGCAGAAATTGGGGCACTTTTGAAATTTTCATTTTTGACCAAAATCGACAGGTCCGGGGCTTATGGAATTCTCATATGCCACAAAACGGTTGAAGCTCCTGTTCAAAAATGATGCTCCGAAATAAACTTCTGTCACCTTAGTGATACATTTTGGGATAGTACCTAAAGTTTAAAGCAGAAATTGGGGCACTTTTGAAATTTTCATTTTTGACCAAAATCGACAGGTCCGGGGCTTATGGAATTCTCATATGCCACAAAACGATTGAAGCTCCTGTTCAAAAATGATGCTCCAAAATCAACTTCTGTCACCTTAGTGATACATTTTGGGATAGTACCTAAAGTTTAAAGCAGAAATTGGGGCACTTTTGAAATTTTCATTTTTGACCAAAAATCGACAGGTCCGGGGATTAGGGAATTTCTCATATGCCACAAAACGGTTGAAGCAACTGTTCAAAAATGATGCCCCGAAATCAACTTCTGTCACCTTAGTGATACATTTTGGGATAGTACCTAAAGTTTAAAGCAGAAATTGGGGCACTTTTGAAATTTTCATTTTTGACCAAAATCGACAGGTCCGGGGCTTATGGAATTCTCATATGCCACAAAATGATTGAAGCTCCTGTTCAAAAATGATGCTCCGAAATCAACTTCTGTCACCTTAGTGATACATTTTGGGATAGTACCTAAAGGTTAAAGCAGAAATTGGGGCACTTTTGAAATTTTCATTTTTGACCAAAATCGACAGGTCCGGGGCTTATGGAATTCTCATATGCCACAAAACGGTTGAAGCTCCTGTTCAAAAAGGATGCTCCGAAATCAACTTCTGTCACCTTAGTGATACATTTTGGGATAGTACCTAAAGTTTAAAGCAGAAATTGGGGCACTTTTGAAATTTTCATTTTTGGCCAAAATCGACAGGTCCGGGGCTTATGGAATTCTCATATGCCACAAAACGGTTGAAGCTCCTGTTCAAAAATGATGCTCCGAAATAAACTTCTGTCACCTTAGTGATACATTTTGGGATAGTACCTAAAGTTTAAAGCAGAAATTGGGGCACTTTTGAAATTTTCATTTTTGACCAAAATCGACAGGTCCGGGGCTTATGGAATTCTCATATGCCACAAAACGATTGAAGCTCCTGTTCAAAAATGATGCTCCGAAATCAACTTCTGTCACCTTAGTGATACATTTTGGGATAGTACCTAAAGTTTAAAGCAGAAATTGGGGCACTTTTGAAATTTTCATTTTTGACCAAAATCGACAGGTCCGGGGCTTAGGGAATTTCTCATATGCCACAAAACGGTTGAAGCTCCTGTTCAACAATGATGCTCCAAAATCAACTTCTGTCACCTTAGTGATACATTTTGGGATAGTACCTAAAGTTTAAAGCAGAAATTGGGGCACTTTTGAAATTTTCATTTTTGACCAAAATCGACAGGTCCGGGGCTTATGGAATTCTCATATGCCACAAAACGGTTGAAGCTCCTGTTCAAAAATGATGCTCCGAAATCAACTTCTGTCACCTTAGTGATACATTTTGGGATAGTACCGAAAGTTTAAAGCAGAAATTGGGGCACTTTTGAAATTTTCATTTTTGACCAAAATCGACAGGTCCGGGGCTTATGGAATTCTCATATGCCACAAAACGATTGAAGCTCCTGTTCAAAAATGATGCTCCAAAATCAACTTCTGTCACCTTAGTGATACATTTTGGGATAGTACCTAAAGTTTAAAGCAGAAATTGGGGCACTTTTGAAATTTTCATTTTTGACCAAAAATCGACAGGTCCGGGGATTAGGGAATTTCTCATATGCCACAAAACGGTTGAAGCAACTGTTCAAAAATGATGCTCCGAAATCAACTTCTGTCACCTTAGTGATACATTTTGGGATAGTACCTAAAGTTTAAAGCAGAAATTGGGGCACTTTTGAAATTTTCATTTTTGACCAAAATCGACAGGTCCGGGGCTTATGGAATTCTCATATGCCACAAAATGATTGAAGCTCCTGTTCAAAAATGATGCTCCGAAATCAACTTCTGTCACCTTAGTGATACATTTTGGGATAGTACCTAAAGGTTAAAGCAGAAATTAGGGCACTTTTGAAATTTTCATTTTTGACCAAAATCGACAGGTCCGGGGCTTATGGAATTCTCATATGCCACAAAACGGTTGAAGCTCCTGTTCAAAAAGGATGCTCCGAAATCAACTTCTGTCACCTTAGTGATACATTTTGGGATAGTACCTAAAGTTTAAAGCAGAAATTGGGGCACTTTTGAAATTTTCATTTTTGACCAAAATCGACAGGTCCGGGGCTTATGGAATTCTCATATGCCACAAAACGGTTGAAGCTCCTGTTCAAAAATGATGCTCCGAAATAAACTTCTGTCACCTTAGTGATACATTTTGGGATAGTACCTAAAGTTTAAAGCAGAAATTGGGGCACTTTTGAAATTTTCATTTTTGACCAAAATCGACAGGTCCGGGGCTTATGGAATTCTCATATGCCACAAAACGATTGAAGCTCCTGTTCAAAAATGATGCTCCGAAATCAACTTCTGTCACCTTAGTGATACATTTTGGGATAGTACCTAAAGTTTAAAGCAGAAATTGGGGCACTTTTGAAATTTTCATTTTTGACCAAAATCGACAGGTCCGGGGCTTAGGGAATTTCTCATATGCCACAAAACGGTTGAAGCTCCTGTTCAAAAATGATGCTCCGAAATCAACTTCTGTCACCTTAGTGATACATTTTGGGATAATACCTAAAGTTTAAAGCAGAAATTGGGGCACTTTTGAAATTTTCATTTTTGACCAAAATCGACAGGTCCGGGGCTTAGGGAATTCTCATATGCCACAAAACGGTTGAAGCTCCTGTTCAAAAATGATGCTCCAAAATCAACTTCTGTCACCTTAGTGATACATTTTGGGATAGTACCTAAAGTTTAAAGCAGAAATTGGGGCACTTTTGAAATTTTCATTTTTGACCAAAATCGACAGGTCCGAGGCTTAGGGAATTCTCATATGCCACAAAACGGTTGAAGCTCCTGTTCAAAAATGATGCTCCAAAATCAACTTCTGTCACCTTAGTGATACATTTTGGGATAGTACCTAAAGTTTAAAGCAGAAATTGGGGCACTTTTGAAATTTTCATTTTTGACCAAAATCGACAGGTCCGGGGCTTAGGGAATTTCTTATATGCCACAAAACGGTTGAAGCTCCTGTTCAAAAATGATGCTCCGAAATCAACTTCTGTCACCTTAGTGATACATTTTGGGATAATACCTAAAGTTTAAAGCAGAAATTGGGGCACTTTTGAAATTTTCATTTTTGACCAAAATCGACAGGTCCGGGGCTTAGGGAATTCTCATATGCCACAAAACGGTTGAAGCTCCTGTTCAAAAATGATGCTCCAAAATCAACTTCTGTCACCTTAGTGATACATTTTGGGATAGTACCTAAAGTTTAAAGCAGAAATTGGGGCACTTTTGAAATTTTCATTTTTTACAAATATCGACAAGTCCGGGGCTTAGGGAATTTCTCATATGCCACAAAACGGTTGAAGCTCCTGTTCAAAAATGATGCTCCGAAATCAACTTCTGTCACCTTAGTGATACATTTTGGGATAATACCTAAAGTTTAAAGCAGAAATTGGGGCACTTTTGAAATTTTCATTTTTGACCAAAATCGACAGGTCCGAGGCTTAGGGAATTCTCATATGCCACAAAACGGTTGAAGCTCCTGTTCAAAAATGATGCTCCAAAATCAACTTCTGTCACCTTAGTGATACATTTTGGGATAGTACCTAAAGTTTAAAGCAGAAATTGGGGCACTTTTGAAATTTTCATTTTTGACCAAAATCGACAGGTCCGGGGCTTAGGGAATTTCTCATATGCCACAAAACGGTTGAAGCTCCTGTTCAAAAATGATGCTCCGAAATCAACTTCTGTCACCTTAGTGATACATTTTGGGATAATACCTAAAGTTTAAAGCAGAAATTGGGGCACTTTTGAAATTTTCATTTTTGACCAAAATCGACAGGTCCGGGGCTTAGGGAATTCTCATATGCCACAAAACGGTTGAAGCTCCTGTTCAAAAATGATGCTCCAAAATCAACTTCTGTCACCTTAGTGATACATTTTGGGATAGTACCTAAAGTTTAAAGCAGAAATTGGGGCACTTTTGAAATTTTCATTTTTTACAAAAATCGACAAGTCCGGGGCTTAGGGAATTTCTCATATGCCACAAAACGGTCGAAGCTCCTGTTCAAAAATGATGCTCCGAAATCAACTTCTGTCACCTTAGTGATACATTTTGGGATAGTACCTAATGTTTAAAGCAGAAATTGGGGCACTTTTGAAATTTTCATTTTTGACCAAAATCGACAGGTCCGGGGCTTATGGAATTCTCATATGCCACAAAACGGTTGAAGCTCCTGTTCAAAAATGATGCTCCGAAATCAACTTCTGTCACCTTAGTGATACATTTTGGGATAGTACCTAAAGTTTAAAGCAGAAATTGGGGCACTTTTGAAATTTTCATTTTTGACCAAAATCGACAGGTCCGGGGCTTAGGGAATTTCTCATATGCCACAAAACGGTTGAAGCTCCTGTTCAAAAATGATGCTCCGAAATCAACTTCTGTCACCTTAGTGATACATTTTGGGATAATACCTAAAGTTTAAAGCAGAAATTGGGGCACTTTTGAAATTTTCATTTTTGACCAAAATCGACAGGTCCAGGGCTTAGGGAATTCTCATATGCCACAAAACGGTTGAAGCTCCTGTTAAAAAATGATGCTCCAAAATCAACTTCTGTCACCTTAGTGATACATTTTGGGATAGTACCTAAAGTTTAAAGCAGAAATTGGGGCACTTTTGAAATTTTCATTTTTTACAAAAATCGACAAGTCCGGGGCTTAGGGAATTTCTCATATGCCACAAAACGGTTGAAGCTCCTGTTCAAAAATGATGCTCCGAAATCAACTTCTGTCACCTTAGTGAAACATTTTGGGATAGTACCTAAAGTTTAAAGCAGAAATTGGGGCACTTTTGAAATTTTCATTTTTGACCAAAATCGACAGGTCCGGGGCTTAGGGAATTCTCATATGCCACAAAACGGTTGAAGCTCCTGTTCAACAATGATGCTCCAAAATCAACTTCTGTCACCTTAGTGATACATTTTGGGATAGTACCTAAAGTTTAAAGCAGAAATTGGGGCACTTTTGAAATTTTCATTTTTGACCAAAATCGACAGGTCCGGGGCTTATGGAATTCTCATATGCCACAAAACGGTTGAAGCTCCTGTTCAAAAAGGATGCTCCGAAATCAACTTCTGTCACCTTAGTGATACATTTTGGGATAGTACCTAAAGTTTAAAGCAGAAATTGGGGCACTTTTGAAATTTTCATTTTTGACCAAAATCGACAGGTCCGAGGCTTAGGGAATTCTCATATGCCACAAAACGGTTGAAGCTCCTGTTCAAAAATGATGCTCCAAAATCAACTTCTGTCACCTTAGTGATACATTTTGGGATAGTACCTAAAGTTTAAAGCAGAAATTGGGGCACTTTTGAAATTTTCATTTTTGACCAAAATCGACAGGTCCGGGGCTTAGGGAATTTCTTATATGCCACAAAACGGTTGAAGCTCCTGTTCAAAAATGATGCTCCGAAATCAACTTCTGTCACCTTAGTGATACATTTTGGGATAATACCTAAAGTTTAAAGCAGAAATTGGGGCACTTTTGAAATTTTCATTTTTGACCAAAATCGACAGGTCCGGGGCTTAGGGAATTCTCATATGCCACAAAACGGTTGAAGCTCCTGTTCAAAAATGATGCTCCAAAATCAACTTCTGTCACCTTAGTGATACATTTTGGGATAGTACCTAAAGTTTAAAGCAGAAATTGGGGCACTTTTGAAATTTTCATTTTTTACAAATATCGACAAGTCCGGGGCTTAGGGAATTTCTCATATGCCACAAAACGGTTGAAGCTCCTGTTCAAAAATGATGCTCCGAAATCAACTTCTGTCACCTTAGTGATACATTTTGGGATAATACCTAAAGTTTAAAGCAGAAATTGGGGCACTTTTGAAATTTTCATTTTTGACCAAAATCGACAGGTCCGAGGCTTAGGGAATTCTCATATGCCACAAAACGGTTGAAGCTCCTGTTCAAAAATGATGCTCCAAAATCAACTTCTGTCACCTTAGTGATACATTTTGGGATAGTACCTAAAGTTTAAAGCAGAAATTGGGGCACTTTTGAAATTTTCATTTTTGACCAAAATCGACAGGTCCGGGGCTTAGGGAATTTCTCATATGCCACAAAACGGTTGAAGCTCCTGTTCAAAAATGATGCTCCGAAATCAACTTCTGTCACCTTAGTGATACATTTTGGGATAATACCTAAAGTTTAAAGCAGAAATTGGGGCACTTTTGAAATTTTCATTTTTGACCAAAATCGACAGGTCCGGGGCTTAGGGAATTCTCATATGCCACAAAACGGTTGAAGCTCCTGTTCAAAAATGATGCTCCAAAATCAACTTCTGTCACCTTAGTGATACATTTTGGGATAGTACCTAAAGTTTAAAGCAGAAATTGGGGCACTTTTGAAATTTTCATTTTTTACAAAAATCGACAAGTCCGGGGCTTAGGGAATTTCTCATATGCCACAAAACGGTCGAAGCTCCTGTTCAAAAATGATGCTCCGAAATCAACTTCTGTCACCTTAGTGATACATTTTGGGATAGTACCTAATGTTTAAAGCAGAAATTGGGGCACTTTTGAAATTTTCATTTTTGACCAAAATCGACAGGTCCGGGGCTTATGGAATTCTCATATGCCACAAAACGGTTGAAGCTCCTGTTCAAAAATGATGCTCCGAAATCAACTTCTGTCACCTTAGTGATACATTTTGGGATAGTACCTAAAGTTTAAAGCAGAAATTGGGGCACTTTTGAAATTTTCATTTTTGACCAAAATCGACAGGTCCGGGGCTTAGGGAATTTCTCATATGCCACAAAACGGTTGAAGCTCCTGTTCAAAAATGATGCTCCGAAATCAACTTCTGTCACCTTAGTGATACATTTTGGGATAATACCTAAAGTTTAAAGCAGAAATTGGGGCACTTTTGAAATTTTCATTTTTGACCAAAATCGACAGGTCCAGGGCTTAGGGAATTCTCATATGCCACAAAACGGTTGAAGCTCCTGTTAAAAAATGATGCTCCAAAATCAACTTCTGTCACCTTAGTGATACATTTTGGGATAGTACCTAAAGTTTAAAGCAGAAATTGGGGCACTTTTGAAATTTTCATTTTTTACAAAAATCGACAAGTCCGGGGCTTAGGGAATTTCTCATATGCCACAAAACGGTTGAAGCTCCTGTTCAAAAATGATGCTCCGAAATCAACTTCTGTCACCTTAGTGAAACATTTTGGGATAGTACCTAAAGTTTAAAGCAGAAATTGGGGCACTTTTGAAATTTTCATTTTTGACCAAAATCGACAGGTCCGGGGCTTAGGGAATTCTCATATGCCACAAAACGGTTGAAGCTCCTGTTCAACAATGATGCTCCAAAATCAACTTCTGTCACCTTAGTGATACATTTTGGGATAGTACCTAAAGTTTAAAGCAGAAATTGGGGCACTTTTGAAATTTTCATTTTTGACCAAAATCGACAGGTCCGGGGCTTATGGAATTCTCATATGCCACAAAACGGTTGAAGCTCCTGTTCAAAAAGGATGCTCCGAAATCAACTTCTGTCACCTTAGTGATACATTTTGGGATAGTACCTAAAGTTTAAAGCAGAAATTGGGGCACTTTTGAAATTTTCATTTTTGACCAAAATCGACAGGTCCGGGGCTTATGGAATTCTCATATGCCACAAAACGGTTGAAGCTCCTGTTCAAAAATGATGCTCCGAAATAAACTTCTGTCACCTTAGTGATACATTTTGGGATAGTACCTAAAGTTTAAAGCAGAAATTGGGGCACTTTTGAAATTTTCATTTTTGACCAAAATCGACAGGTCCGGGGCTTATGGAATTCTCATATGCCACAAAACGATTGAAGCTCCTGTTCAAAAATGATGCTCCGAAATCAACTTCTGTCACCTTAGTGATACATTTTGGGATAGTACCTAAAGTTTAAAGCAGAAATTGGGGCACTTTTGAAATTTTCATTTTTTACAAAAATCGACAAGTCCGGGGCTTAGGGAATTTCTCATATGCCACAAAACGGTTGAAGCTCCTGTTCAAAAATGATGCTCCGAAATCAACTTCTGTCACCTTAGTGATACATTTTGGGATAGTACCTAAAGTTTAAAGCAGAAATTGGGGCACTTTTGAAATTTTCATTTTTGACCAAAATCGACAGGTCCGGGGCTTAGGGAATTTCTCATATGCCACAAAACGGTTGAAGCTCCTGTTCAAAAATGATGCTCCGAAATCAACTTCTGTCACCTTAGTGATACATTTTGGGATAATACCTAAAGTTTAAAGCAGAAATTGGGGCACTTTTGAAATTTTCATTTTTGACCAAAATCGACAGGTCCAGGGCTTAGGGAATTCTCATATGCCACAAAACGGTTGAAGCTCCTGTTCAAAAATGATGCTCCAAAATCAACTTCTGTCACCTTAGTGATACATTTTGGGATAGTACCTAAAGTTTAAAGCAGAAATTGGGGCACTTTTGAAATTTTCATTTTTTACAAAAATCGACAAGTCCGGGGCTTAGGGAATTTCTCATATGCCACAAAACGGTTGAAGCTCCTGTTCAAAAATGATGCTCCGAAATCAACTTCTGTCACCTTAGTGATACATTTTGGGATAGTACCTAATGTTTAAAGCAGAAATTGGGGCACTTTTGAAATTTTCATTTTTGACCAAAATCGACAGGTCCGGGGCTTATGGAATTCTCATATGCCACAAAACGGTTGAAGCTCCTGTTCAAAAATGATGCTCCGAAATAAACTTCTGTCACCTTAGTGATACATTTTGGGATAGTACCTAAAGTTTAAAGCAGAAATTGGGGCACTTTTGAAATTTTCATTTTTGACCAAAATCGACAGGTCCGGGGCTTAGGGAATTCTCATATGCCACAAAACGGTTGAAGCTCCTGTTCAAAAATGATGCTCCAAAATCAACTTCTGTCACCTTAGTGATACATTTTGGGATAGTACCTAAAGTTTAAAGCAGAAATTGGGGCACTTTTGAAATTTTCATTTTTGACCAAAATCGACAGGTCCGGGGCTTATGGAATTCTCATATGCCACAAAACGGTTGAAGCTCCTGTTCAAAAATGATGCTCCGAAATCAACTTCTGTCACCTTAGTGATACATTTTGGGATAGTACCGAAAGTTTAAAGCAGAAATTGGGGCACTTTTGAAATTTTCATTTTTGACCAAAATCGACAGGTCCGGGGCTTATGGAATTCTCATATGCCACAAAACGATTGAAGCTCCTGTTCAAAAATGATGCTCCAAAATCAACTTCTGTCACCTTAGTGATACATTTTGGGATAGTACCTAAAGTTTAAAGCAGAAATTGGGGCACTTTTGAAATTTTCATTTTTGACCAAAATCGACAGGTCCGGGGCTTATGGAATTCTCATATGCCACAAAACGGTTGAAGCTCCTGTTCAAAAAGGATGCTCCGAAATCAACTTCTGTCACCTTAGTGATACATTTTGGGATAGTACCTAAAGTTTAAAGCAGAAATTGGGGCACTTTTGAAATTTTCATTTTTGACCAAAATCGGCAGGTCCAGGGCTTAGGGAATTCTCATATGCCACAAAACGGTTGAAGCTCCTGTTCAAAAATGATGCTCCAAAATCAACTTCTGTCACCTTAGTGATACATTTTGGGATAGTACCTAAAGTTTAAAGCAGAAATTGGGGCACTTTTGAAATTTTCATTTTTGACCAAAATCGACAGGTCCGGGGCTTATGGAATTCTCATATGCCACAAAACGGTTGAAGCTCCTGTTCAAAAATGATGCTCCGAAATAAACTTCTGTCACCTTAGTGATACATTTTGGGATAGTACCTAAAGTTTAAAGCAGAAATTGGGGCACTTTTGAAATTTTCATTTTTGACCAAAATCGACAGGTCCGGGGCTTATGGAATTCTCATATGCCACAAAATGATTGAAGCTCCTGTTCAAAAATGATGCTCCGAAATCAACTTCTGTCACCTTAGTGATACATTTTGGGATAGTACCTAAAGGTTAAAGCAGAAATTGGGGCACTTTTGAAATTTTCATTTTTGACCAAAATCGACAGGTCCGGGGCTTATGGAATTCTCATATGCCACAAAACGGTTGAAGCTCCTGTTCAAAAAGGATGCTCCGAAATCAACTTCTGTCACCTTAGTGATACATTTTGGGATAGTACCTAAAGTTTAAAGCAGAAATTGGGGCACTTTTGAAATTTTCATTTTTGACCAAAATCGACAGGTCCGGGGCTTATGGAATTCTCATATGCCACAAAACGGTTGAAGCTCCTGTTCAAAAATGATGCTCCGAAATAAACTTCTGTCACCTTAGTGATACATTTTGGGATAGTACCTAAAGTTTAAAGCAGAAATTGGGGCACTTTTGAAATTTTCATTTTTGACCAAAATCGACAGGTCCGGGGCTTATGGAATTCTCATATGCCACAAAACGATTGAAGCTCCTGTTCAAAAATGATGCTCCAAAATCAACTTCTGTCACCTTAGTGATACATTTTGGGATAGTACCTAAAGTTTAAAGCAGAAATTGGGGCACTTTTGAAATTTTCATTTTTGACCAAAAATCGACAGGTCCGGGGATTAGGGAATTTCTCATATGCCACAAAACGGTTGAAGCAACTGTTCAAAAATGATGCCCCGAAATCAACTTCTGTCACCTTAGTGATACATTTTGGGATAGTACCTAAAGTTTAAAGCAGAAATTGGGGCACTTTTGAAATTTTCATTTTTGACCAAAATCGACAGGTCCGGGGCTTATGGAATTCTCATATGCCACAAAATGATTGAAGCTCCTGTTCAAAAATGATGCTCCGAAATCAACTTCTGTCACCTTAGTGATACATTTTGGGATAGTACCTAAAGGTTAAAGCAGAAATTGGGGCACTTTTGAAATTTTCATTTTTGACCAAAATCGACAGGTCCGGGGCTTATGGAATTCTCATATGCCACAAAACGGTTGAAGCTCCTGTTCAAAAAGGATGCTCCGAAATCAACTTCTGTCACCTTAGTGATACATTTTGGGATAGTACCTAAAGTTTAAAGCAGAAATTGGGGCACTTTTGAAATTTTCATTTTTGGCCAAAATCGACAGGTCCGGGGCTTATGGAATTCTCATATGCCACAAAACGGTTGAAGCTCCTGTTCAAAAATGATGCTCCGAAATAAACTTCTGTCACCTTAGTGATACATTTTGGGATAGTACCTAAAGTTTAAAGCAGAAATTGGGGCACTTTTGAAATTTTCATTTTTGACCAAAATCGACAGGTCCGGGGCTTATGGAATTCTCATATGCCACAAAACGATTGAAGCTCCTGTTCAAAAATGATGCTCCGAAATCAACTTCTGTCACCTTAGTGATACATTTTGGGATAGTACCTAAAGTTTAAAGCAGAAATTGGGGCACTTTTGAAATTTTCATTTTTGACCAAAATCGACAGGTCCGGGGCTTAGGGAATTTCTCATATGCCACAAAACGGTTGAAGCTCCTGTTCAACAATGATGCTCCAAAATCAACTTCTGTCACCTTAGTGATACATTTTGGGATAGTACCTAAAGTTTAAAGCAGAAATTGGGGCACTTTTGAAATTTTCATTTTTGACCAAAATCGACAGGTCCGGGGCTTATGGAATTCTCATATGCCACAAAACGGTTGAAGCTCCTGTTCAAAAATGATGCTCCGAAATCAACTTCTGTCACCTTAGTGATACATTTTGGGATAGTACCGAAAGTTTAAAGCAGAAATTGGGGCACTTTTGAAATTTTCATTTTTGACCAAAATCGACAGGTCCGGGGCTTATGGAATTCTCATATGCCACAAAACGATTGAAGCTCCTGTTCAAAAATGATGCTCCAAAATCAACTTCTGTCACCTTAGTGATACATTTTGGGATAGTACCTAAAGTTTAAAGCAGAAATTGGGGCACTTTTGAAATTTTCATTTTTGACCAAAAATCGACAGGTCCGGGGATTAGGGAATTTCTCATATGCCACAAAACGGTTGAAGCAACTGTTCAAAAATGATGCTCCGAAATCAACTTCTGTCACCTTAGTGATACATTTTGGGATAGTACCTAAAGTTTAAAGCAGAAATTGGGGCACTTTTGAAATTTTCATTTTTGACCAAAATCGACAGGTCCGGGGCTTATGGAATTCTCATATGCCACAAAATGATTGAAGCTCCTGTTCAAAAATGATGCTCCGAAATCAACTTCTGTCACCTTAGTGATACATTTTGGGATAGTACCTAAAGGTTAAAGCAGAAATTGGGGCACTTTTGAAATTTTCATTTTTGACCAAAATCGACAGGTCCGGGGCTTATGGAATTCTCATATGCCACAAAACGGTTGAAGCTCCTGTTCAAAAAGGATGCTCCGAAATCAACTTCTGTCACCTTAGTGATACATTTTGGGATAGTACCTAAAGTTTAAAGCAGAAATTGGGGCACTTTTGAAATTTTCATTTTTGACCAAAATCGACAGGTCCGGGGCTTATGGAATTCTCATATGCCACAAAACGGTTGAAGCTCCTGTTCAAAAATGATGCTCCGAAATAAACTTCTGTCACCTTAGTGATACATTTTGGGATAGTACCTAAAGTTTAAAGCAGAAATTGGGGCACTTTTGAAATTTTCATTTTTGACCAAAATCGACAGGTCCGGGGCTTATGGAATTCTCATATGCCACAAAACGATTGAAGCTCCTGTTCAAAAATGATGCTCCGAAATCAACTTCTGTCACCTTAGTGATACATTTTGGGATAGTACCTAAAGTTTAAAGCAGAAATTGGGGCACTTTTGAAATTTTCATTTTTGACCAAAATCGACAGGTCCGGGGCTTAGGGAATTTCTCATATGCCACAAAACGGTTGAAGCTCCTGTTCAAAAATGATGCTCCGAAATCAACTTCTGTCACCTTAGTGATACATTTTGGGATAATACCTAAAGTTTAAAGCAGAAATTGGGGCACTTTTGAAATTTTCATTTTTGACCAAAATCGACAGGTCCGGGGCTTAGGGAATTCTCATATGCCACAAAACGGTTGAAGCTCCTGTTCAAAAATGATGCTCCAAAATCAACTTCTGTCACCTTAGTGATACATTTTGGGATAGTACCTAAAGTTTAAAGCAGAAATTGGGGCACTTTTGAAATTTTCATTTTTGACCAAAATCGACAGGTCCGGGGCTTAGGGAATTTCTCATATGCCACAAAACGGTTGAAGCTCCTGTTCAAAAATGATGCTCCGAAATCAACTTCTGTCACCTTAGTGATACATTTTGGGATAATACCTAAAGTTTAAAGCAGAAATTGGGGCACTTTTGAAATTTTCATTTTTGACCAAAATCGACAGGTCCGAGGCTTAGGGAATTCTCATATGCCACAAAACGGTTGAAGCTCCTGTTCAAAAATGATGCTCCAAAATCAACTTCTGTCACCTTAGTGATACATTTTGGGATAGTACCTAAAGTTTAAAGCAGAAATTGGGGCACTTTTGAAATTTTCATTTTTGACCAAAATCGACAGGTCCGGGGCTTAGGGAATTTCTTATATGCCACAAAACGGTTGAAGCTCCTGTTCAAAAATGATGCTCCGAAATCAACTTCTGTCACCTTAGTGATACATTTTGGGATAATACCTAAAGTTTAAAGCAGAAATTGGGGCACTTTTGAAATTTTCATTTTTGACCAAAATCGACAGGTCCGGGGCTTAGGGAATTCTCATATGCCACAAAACGGTTGAAGCTCCTGTTCAAAAATGATGCTCCAAAATCAACTTCTGTCACCTTAGTGATACATTTTGGGATAGTACCTAAAGTTTAAAGCAGAAATTGGGGCACTTTTGAAATTTTCATTTTTTACAAATATCGACAAGTCCGGGGCTTAGGGAATTTCTCATATGCCACAAAACGGTTGAAGCTCCTGTTCAAAAATGATGCTCCGAAATCAACTTCTGTCACCTTAGTGATACATTTTGGGATAATACCTAAAGTTTAAAGCAGAAATTGGGGCACTTTTGAAATTTTCATTTTTGACCAAAATCGACAGGTCCGAGGCTTAGGGAATTCTCATATGCCACAAAACGGTTGAAGCTCCTGTTCAAAAATGATGCTCCAAAATCAACTTCTGTCACCTTAGTGATACATTTTGGGATAGTACCTAAAGTTTAAAGCAGAAATTGGGGCACTTTTGAAATTTTCATTTTTGACCAAAATCGACAGGTCCGGGGCTTAGGGAATTTCTCATATGCCACAAAACGGTTGAAGCTCCTGTTCAAAAATGATGCTCCGAAATCAACTTCTGTCACCTTAGTGATACATTTTGGGATAATACCTAAAGTTTAAAGCAGAAATTGGGGCACTTTTGAAATTTTCATTTTTGACCAAAATCGACAGGTCCGGGGCTTAGGGAATTCTCATATGCCACAAAACGGTTGAAGCTCCTGTTCAAAAATGATGCTCCAAAATCAACTTCTGTCACCTTAGTGATACATTTTGGGATAGTACCTAAAGTTTAAAGCAGAAATTGGGGCACTTTTGAAATTTTCATTTTTTACAAAAATCGACAAGTCCGGGGCTTAGGGAATTTCTCATATGCCACAAAACGGTCGAAGCTCCTGTTCAAAAATGATGCTCCGAAATCAACTTCTGTCACCTTAGTGATACATTTTGGGATAGTACCTAATGTTTAAAGCAGAAATTGGGGCACTTTTGAAATTTTCATTTTTGACCAAAATCGACAGGTCCGGGGCTTATGGAATTCTCATATGCCACAAAACGGTTGAAGCTCCTGTTCAAAAATGATGCTCCGAAATCAACTTCTGTCACCTTAGTGATACATTTTGGGATAGTACCTAAAGTTTAAAGCAGAAATTGGGGCACTTTTGAAATTTTCATTTTTGACCAAAATCGACAGGTCCGGGGCTTAGGGAATTTCTCATATGCCACAAAACGGTTGAAGCTCCTGTTCAAAAATGATGCTCCAAAATCAACTTCTGTCACCTTAGTGATACATTTTGGGATAGTACCTAAAGTTTAAAGCAGAAATTGGGGCACTTTTGAAATTTTCATTTTTTACAAAAATCGACAAGTCCGGGGCTTAGGGAATTTCTCATATGCCACAAAACGGTTGAAGCTCCTGTTCAAAAATGATGCTCCGAAATCAACTTCTGTCACCTTAGTGAAACATTTTGGGATAGTACCTAAAGTTTAAAGCAGAAATTGGGGCACTTTTGAAATTTTCATTTTTGACCAAAATCGACAGGTCCGGGGCTTAGGGAATTCTCATATGCCACAAAACGGTTGAAGCTCCTGTTCAACAATGATGCTCCAAAATCAACTTCTGTCACCTTAGTGATACATTTTGGGATAGTACCTAAAGTTTAAAGCAGAAATTGGGGCACTTTTGAAATTTTCATTTTTGACCAAAATCGACAGGTCCGGGGCTTATGGAATTCTCATATGCCACAAAACGGTTGAAGCTCCTGTTCAAAAAGGATGCTCCGAAATCAACTTCTGTCACCTTAGTGATACATTTTGGGATAGTACCTAAAGTTTAAAGCAGAAATTGGGGCACTTTTGAAATTTTCATTTTTGACCAAAATCGACAGGTCCGGGGCTTATGGAATTCTCATATGCCACAAAACGGTTGAAGCTCCTGTTCAAAAATGATGCTCCGAAATAAACTTCTGTCACCTTAGTGATACATTTTGGGATAGTACCTAAAGTTTAAAGCAGAAATTGGGGCACTTTTGAAATTTTCATTTTTGACCAAAATCGACAGGTCCGGGGCTTATGGAATTCTCATATGCCACAAAACGATTGAAGCTCCTGTTCAAAAATGATGCTCCGAAATCAACTTCTGTCACCTTAGTGATACATTTTGGGATAGTACCTAAAGTTTAAAGCAGAAATTGGGGCACTTTTGAAATTTTCATTTTTGACCAAAATCGACAGGTCCGGGGCTTAGGGAATTCTCATATGCCACAAAACGGTTGAAGCTCCTGTTCAAAAATGATGCTCCAAAATCAACTTCTGTCACCTTAGTGATACATTTTGGGATAGTACCTAAAGTTTAAAGCAGAAATTGGGGCACTTTTGAAATTTTCATTTTTGACAAAAATCGACAAGTCCGGGGCTTAGGGAATTTCTCATATGCCACAAAACGGTTGAAGCTCCTGTTCAAAAATGATGCTCCGAAATCAACTTCTGTCACCTTAGTGATACATTTTGGGATAGTACCTAATGTTTAAAGCAGAAATTGGGGCACTTTTGAAATTTTCATTTTTGACCAAAATCGACAGGTCCGGGGCTTATGGAATTCTCATATGCCACAAAACGTTTGAAGCTCCTGTTCAAAAATGATGCTCCGAAATCAACTTCTGTCACCTTAGTGATACATTTTGGGATAGTACCTAAAGTTTAAAGCAGAAATTGGGGCACTTTTGAAATTTTCATTTTTGACCAAAATCGACAGGTCCGGGGCTTAGGGAATTCTCATATGCCACAAAACGGTTGAAACTCCTGTTCAAAAATGATGCTCCAAAATCAACTTCTGTCACCTTAGTGATACATTTTGGGATAGTACCTAAAGTTTAAAGCAGAAATTGGGGCACTTTTGAAATTTTCATTTTTGACCAAAATCGACAAGTCCGGGGCTTAGGGAATTTCTCATATGCCACAAAACGGTTGAAGCTCCTGTTCAAAAATGATGCTAAGAAATCAACTTCTGTCACCTTAGTGATACATTTTGGGATAGTACCTAAAGTTTAAAGCAGAAATTGGGGCACTTTTGAAATTTTAATTTTTGACCAAAATCGACAGGTCCGGGGCTTATGGAATTCTCATATGCCACAAAACGGTTGAAGCTCCTGTTCAAAAATGATGCTCCGAAATCAACTTCTGTCACCTTAGTGATACATTTTGGGATAGTACCTAAAGTTTAAAGCAGAAATTGGGGCACTTTTGAAATTTTCATTTTTGACCAAAATCGACAGGTGTGGGGCTTAGGGAATTTCTCATATGCCACAAAACGGTTGAAGCTCCTGTTCAAAAATGATGCTCCAAAATCAACTTCTGTCACCTTAGTGATACATTTTGGGAAAATACCTAAAGTTTAAAGCAGAAATTGGGGCACTTTTGAAATTTTCATTTTTGACCAAAATCGACAGGTCCGGGGCTTAGGGAATTCTCATATGCCACAAAACGGTTGAAGCTCCTGTTCAAAAATGATGCTCCAAAATCAACTTCTGTCACCTTAGTGATACATTTTGGGATAGTACCTAAAGTTTAAAGCAGAAATTGGGGCACTTTTGAAATTTTCATTTTTTACAAAAATCGACAAGTCCGGGGCTTAGGGAATTTCTCATATGCCACAAAACGGTTGAAGCTCCTGTTCAAAAATGATGCTCCGAAATCAACTTCTGTCACCTTAGTGATACATTTTGGGATAGTACCTAAAGTTTAAAGCAGAAATTGGGGCACTTTTGAAATTTTCATTTTTGACCAAAATCGACAGGTCCGGGGCTTAGGGAATTTCTCATATGCCACAAAACGGTTGAAGCTCCTGTTCAAAAATGATGCTCCGAAATCAACTTCTGTCACCTTAGTGATACATTTTGGGATAATACCTAAAGTTTAAAGCAGAAATTGGGGCACTTTTGAAATTTTCATTTTTGACCAAAATCGACAGGTCCAGGGCTTAGGGAATTCTCATATGCCACAAAACGGTTGAAGCTCCTGTTCAAAAATGATGCTCCAAAATCAACTTCTGTCACCTTAGTGATACATTTTGGGATAGTACCTAAAGTTTAAAGCAGAAATTGGGGCACTTTTGAAATTTTCATTTTTTACAAAAATCGACAAGTCCGGGGCTTAGGGAATTTCTCATATGCCACAAAACGGTTGAAGCTCCTGTTCAAAAATGATGCTCCGAAATCAACTTCTGTCACCTTAGTGATACATTTTGGGATAGTACCTAATGTTTAAAGCAGAAATTGGGGCACTTTTGAAATTTTCATTTTTTGACCAAAATCGACAGGTCCGGGGCTTATGGAATTCTCATATGCCACAAAACGGTTGAAGCTCCTGTTCAAAAATGATGCTCCGAAATAAACTTCTGTCACCTTAGTGATACATTTTGGGATAGTACCTAAAGTTTAAAGCAGAAATTGGGGCACTTTTGAAATTTTCATTTTTGACCAAAATCGACAGGTCCGGGGCTTAGGGAATTCTCATATGCCACAAAACGGTTGAAGCTCCTGTTCAAAAATGATGCTCCAAAATCAACTTCTGTCACCTTAGTGATACATTTTGGGATAGTACCTAAAGTTTAAAGCAGAAATTGGGGCACTTTTGAAATTTTCATTTTTGACCAAAATCGACAGGTCCGGGGCTTATGGAATTCTCATATGCCACAAAACGGTTGAAGCTCCTGTTCAAAAATGATGCTCCGAAATCAACTTCTGTCACCTTAGTGATACATTTTGGGATAGTACCGAAAGTTTAAAGCAGAAATTGGGGCACTTTTGAAATTTTCATTTTTGACCAAAATCGACAGGTCCGGGGCTTATGGAATTCTCATATGCCACAAAACGATTGAAGCTCCTGTTCAAAAATGATGCTCCAAAATCAACTTCTGTCACCTTAGTGATACATTTTGGGATAGTACCTAAAGTTTAAAGCAGAAATTGGGGCACTTTTGAAATTTTCATTTTTGACCAAAAATCGACAGGTCCGGGGATTAGGGAATTTCTCATATGCCACAAAACGGTTGAAGCAACTGTTCAAAAATGATGCTCCGAAATCAACTTCTGTCACCTTAGTGATACATTTTGGGATAGTACCTAAAGTTTAAAGCAGAAATTGGGGCACTTTTGAAATTTTCATTTTTGACCAAAATCGACAGGTCCGGGGCTTATGGAATTCTCATATGCCACAAAATGATTGAAGCTCCTGTTCAAAAATGATGCTCCGAAATCAACTTCTGTCACCTTAGTGATACATTTTGGGATAGTACCTAAAGGTTAAAGCAGAAATTGGGGCACTTTTGAAATTTTCATTTTTGACCAAAATCGACAGGTCCGGGGCTTATGGAATTCTCATATGCCACAAAACGGTTGAAGCTCCTGTTCAAAAAGGATGCTCCGAAATCAACTTCTGTCACCTTAGTGATACATTTTGGGATAGTACCGAAAGTTTAAAGCAGAAATTGGGGCACTTTTGAAATTTTCATTTTTGACCAAAATCGACAGGTCCGGGGCTTATGGAATTCTCATATGCCACAAAACGATTGAAGCTCCTGTTCAAAAATGATGCTCCAAAATCAACTTCTGTCACCTTAGTGATACATTTTGGGATAGTACCTAAAGTTTAAAGCAGAAATTGGGGCACTTTTGAAATTTTCATTTTTGACCAAAAATCGACAGGTCCGGGGATTAGGGAATTTCTCATATGCCACAAAACGGTTGAAGCAACTGTTCAAAAATGATGCTCCGAAATCAACTTCTGTCACCTTAGTGATACATTTTGGGATAGTACCTAAAGTTTAAAGCAGAAATTGGGGCACTTTTGAAATTTTCATTTTTGACCAAAATCGACAGGTCCGGGGCTTATGGAATTCTCATATGCCACAAAATGATTGAAGCTCCTGTTCAAAAATGATGCTCCGAAATCAACTTCTGTCACCTTAGTGATACATTTTGGGATAGTACCTAAAGTTTAAAGCAGAAATTGGGGCACTTTTGAAATTTTCATTTTTGACCAAAATCGACAGGTCCGGGGCTTATGGAATTCTCATATGCCACAAAACGATTGAAGCTCCTGTTCAAAAATGATGCTCCGAAATCAACTTCTGTCACCTTAGTGATACATTTTGGGATAGTACCTAAAGTTTAAAGCAGAAATTGGGGCACTTTTGAAATTTTCATTTTTGACCAAAATCGACAGGTCCGGGGCTTAGGGAATTTCTCATATGCCACAAAACGGTTGAAGCTCCTGTTCAAAAATGATGCTCCGAAATCAACTTCTGTCACCTTAGTGATACATTTTGGGATAATACCTAAAGTTTAAAGCAGAAATTGGGGCACTTTTGAAATTTTCATTTTTGACCAAAATCGACAGGTCCGGGGCTTAGGGAATTCTCATATGCCACAAAACGGTTGAAGCTCCTGTTCAAAAATGATGCTCCAAAATCAACTTCTGTCACCTTAGTGATACATTTTGGGATAGTACCTAAAGTTTAAAGCAGAAATTGGGGCACTTTTGAAATTTTCATTTTGACCAAAATCGACAGGTCCGGGGCTTAGGGAATTTCTCATATGCCACAAAACGGTTGAAGCTCCTGTTCAAAAATGATGCTCCGAAATCAACTTCTGTCACCTTAGTGATACATTTTGGGATAATACCTAAAGTTTAAAGCAGAAATTGGGGCACTTTTGAAATTTTCATTTTTGACCAAAATCGACAGGTCCGAGGCTTAGGGAATTCTCATATGCCACAAAACGGTTGAAGCTCCTGTTCAAAAATGATGCTCCAAAATCAACTTCTGTCACCTTAGTGATACATTTTGGGATAGTACCTAAAGTTTAAAGCAGAAATTGGGGCACTTTTGAAATTTTCATTTTTGACCAAAATCGACAGGTCCGGGGCTTAGGGAATTTCTTATATGCCACAAAACGGTTGAAGCTCCTGTTCAAAAATGATGCTCCGAAATCAACTTCTGTCACCTTAGTGATACATTTTGGGATAATACCTAAAGTTTAAAGCAGAAATTGGGGCACTTTTGAAATTTTCATTTTTGACCAAAATCGACAGGTCCGGGGCTTAGGGAATTCTCATATGCCACAAAACGGTTGAAGCTCCTGTTCAAAAATGATGCTCCAAAATCAACTTCTGTCACCTTAGTGATACATTTTGGGATAGTACCTAAAGTTTAAAGCAGAAATTGGGGCACTTTTGAAATTTTCATTTTTTACAAATATCGACAAGTCCGGGGCTTAGGGAATTTCTCATATGCCACAAAACGGTTGAAGCTCCTGTTCAAAAATGATGCTCCGAAATCAACTTCTGTCACCTTAGTGATACATTTTGGGATAATACCTAAAGTTTAAAGCAGAAATTGGGGCACTTTTGAAATTTTCATTTTTGACCAAAATCGACAGGTCCGAGGCTTAGGGAATTCTCATATGCCACAAAACGGTTGAAGCTCCTGTTCAAAAATGATGCTCCAAAATCAACTTCTGTCACCTTAGTGATACATTTTGGGATAGTACCTAAAGTTTAAAGCAGAAATTGGGGCACTTTTGAAATTTTCATTTTTGACCAAAATCGACAGGTCCGGGGCTTAGGGAATTTCTCATATGCCACAAAACGGTTGAAGCTCCTGTTCAAAAATGATGCTCCGAAATCAACTTCTGTCACCTTAGTGATACATTTTGGGATAATACCTAAAGTTTAAAGCAGAAATTGGGGCACTTTTGAAATTTTCATTTTTGACCAAAATCGACAGGTCCGGGGCTTAGGGAATTCTCATATGCCACAAAACGGTTGAAGCTCCTGTTCAAAAATGATGCTCCAAAATCAACTTCTGTCACCTTAGTGATACATTTTGGGATAGTACCTAAAGTTTAAAGCAGAAATTGGGGCACTTTTGAAATTTTCATTTTTTACAAAAATCGACAAGTCCGGGGCTTAGGGAATTTCTCATATGCCACAAAACGGTCGAAGCTCCTGTTCAAAAATGATGCTCCGAAATCAACTTCTGTCACCTTAGTGATACATTTTGGGATAGTACCTAATGTTTAAAGCAGAAATTGGGGCACTTTTGAAATTTTCATTTTTGACCAAAATCGACAGGTCCGGGGCTTATGGAATTCTCATATGCCACAAAACGGTTGAAGCTCCTGTTCAAAAATGATGCTCCGAAATCAACTTCTGTCACCTTAGTGATACATTTTGGGATAGTACCTAAAGTTTAAAGCAGAAATTGGGGCACTTTTGAAATTTTCATTTTTGACCAAAATCGACAGGTCCGGGGCTTAGGGAATTTCTCATATGCCACAAAACGGTTGAAGCTCCTGTTCAAAAATGATGCTCCGAAATCAACTTCTGTCACCTTAGTGATACATTTTGGGATAATACCTAAAGTTTAAAGCAGAAATTGGGGCACTTTTGAAATTTTCATTTTTGACCAAAATCGACAGGTCCAGGGCTTAGGGAATTCTCATATGCCACAAAACGGTTGAAGCTCCTGTTAAAAAATGATGCTCCAAAATCAACTTCTGTCACCTTAGTGATACATTTTGGGATAGTACCTAAAGTTTAAAGCAGAAATTGGGGCACTTTTGAAATTTTCATTTTTTACAAAAATCGACAAGTCCGGGGCTTAGGGAATTTCTCATATGCCACAAAACGGTTGAAGCTCCTGTTCAAAAATGATGCTCCGAAATCAACTTCTGTCACCTTAGTGAAACATTTTGGGATAGTACCTAAAGTTTAAAGCAGAAATTGGGGCACTTTTGAAATTTTCATTTTTGACCAAAATCGACAGGTCCGGGGCTTAGGGAATTCTCATATGCCACAAAACGGTTGAAGCTCCTGTTCAACAATGATGCTCCAAAATCAACTTCTGTCACCTTAGTGATACATTTTGGGATAGTACCTAAAGTTTAAAGCAGAAATTGGGGCACTTTTGAAATTTTCATTTTTGACCAAAATCGACAGGTCCGGGGCTTATGGAATTCTCATATGCCACAAAACGGTTGAAGCTCCTGTTCAAAAAGGATGCTCCGAAATCAACTTCTGTCACCTTAGTGATACATTTTGGGATAGTACCTAAAGTTTAAAGCAGAAATTGGGGCACTTTTGAAATTTTCATTTTTGACCAAAATCGACAGGTCCGAGGCTTAGGGAATTCTCATATGCCACAAAACGGTTGAAGCTCCTGTTCAAAAATGATGCTCCAAAATCAACTTCTGTCACCTTAGTGATACATTTTGGGATAGTACCTAAAGTTTAAAGCAGAAATTGGGGCACTTTTGAAATTTTCATTTTTGACCAAAATCGACAGGTCCGGGGCTTAGGGAATTTCTTATATGCCACAAAACGGTTGAAGCTCCTGTTCAAAAATGATGCTCCGAAATCAACTTCTGTCACCTTAGTGATACATTTTGGGATAATACCTAAAGTTTAAAGCAGAAATTGGGGCACTTTTGAAATTTTCATTTTTGACCAAAATCGACAGGTCCGGGGCTTAGGGAATTCTCATATGCCACAAAACGGTTGAAGCTCCTGTTCAAAAATGATGCTCCAAAATCAACTTCTGTCACCTTAGTGATACATTTTGGGATAGTACCTAAAGTTTAAAGCAGAAATTGGGGCACTTTTGAAATTTTCATTTTTTACAAATATCGACAAGTCCGGGGCTTAGGGAATTTCTCATATGCCACAAAACGGTTGAAGCTCCTGTTCAAAAATGATGCTCCGAAATCAACTTCTGTCACCTTAGTGATACATTTTGGGATAATACCTAAAGTTTAAAGCAGAAATTGGGGCACTTTTGAAATTTTCATTTTTGACCAAAATCGACAGGTCCGAGGCTTAGGGAATTCTCATATGCCACAAAACGGTTGAAGCTCCTGTTCAAAAATGATGCTCCAAAATCAACTTCTGTCACCTTAGTGATACATTTTGGGATAGTACCTAAAGTTTAAAGCAGAAATTGGGGCACTTTTGAAATTTTCATTTTTGACCAAAATCGACAGGTCCGGGGCTTAGGGAATTTCTCATATGCCACAAAACGGTTGAAGCTCCTGTTCAAAAATGATGCTCCGAAATCAACTTCTGTCACCTTAGTGATACATTTTGGGATAATACCTAAAGTTTAAAGCAGAAATTGGGGCACTTTTGAAATTTTCATTTTTGACCAAAATCGACAGGTCCGGGGCTTAGGGAATTCTCATATGCCACAAAACGGTTGAAGCTCCTGTTCAAAAATGATGCTCCAAAATCAACTTCTGTCACCTTAGTGATACATTTTGGGATAGTACCTAAAGTTTAAAGCAGAAATTGGGGCACTTTTGAAATTTTCATTTTTTACAAAAATCGACAAGTCCGGGGCTTAGGGAATTTCTCATATGCCACAAAACGGTCGAAGCTCCTGTTCAAAAATGATGCTCCGAAATCAACTTCTGTCACCTTAGTGATACATTTTGGGATAGTACCTAATGTTTAAAGCAGAAATTGGGGCACTTTTGAAATTTTCATTTTTGACCAAAATCGACAGGTCCGGGGCTTATGGAATTCTCATATGCCACAAAACGGTTGAAGCTCCTGTTCAAAAATGATGCTCCGAAATCAACTTCTGTCACCTTAGTGATACATTTTGGGATAGTACCTAAAGTTTAAAGCAGAAATTGGGGCACTTTTGAAATTTTCATTTTTGACCAAAATCGACAGGTCCGGGGCTTAGGGAATTTCTCATATGCCACAAAACGGTTGAAGCTCCTGTTCAAAAATGATGCTCCGAAATCAACTTCTGTCACCTTAGTGATACATTTTGGGATAATACCTAAAGTTTAAAGCAGAAATTGGGGCACTTTTGAAATTTTCATTTTTGACCAAAATCGACAGGTCCAGGGCTTAGGGAATTCTCATATGCCACAAAACGGTTGAAGCTCCTGTTAAAAAATGATGCTCCAAAATCAACTTCTGTCACCTTAGTGATACATTTTGGGATAGTACCTAAAGTTTAAAGCAGAAATTGGGGCACTTTTGAAATTTTCATTTTTTACAAAAATCGACAAGTCCGGGGCTTAGGGAATTTCTCATATGCCACAAAACGGTTGAAGCTCCTGTTCAAAAATGATGCTCCGAAATCAACTTCTGTCACCTTAGTGAAACATTTTGGGATAGTACCTAAAGTTTAAAGCAGAAATTGGGGCACTTTTGAAATTTTCATTTTTGACCAAAATCGACAGGTCCGGGGCTTAGGGAATTCTCATATGCCACAAAACGGTTGAAGCTCCTGTTCAAAAATGATGCTCCGAAATCAACTTCTGTCACCTTAGTGATACATTTTGGGATAATACCTAAAGTTTAAAGCAGAAATTGGGGCACTTTTGAAATTTTCATTTTTGACCAAAATCGACAGGTCCGGGGCTTAGGGAATTCTCATATGCCACAAAACGGTTGAAGCTCCTGTTCAAAAATGATGCTCCAAAATCAACTTCTGTCACCTTAGTGATACATTTTGGGATAGTACCTAAAGTTTAAAGCAGAAATTGGGGCACTTTTGAAATTTTCATTTTTTACAAAAATCGACAAGTCCGGGGCTTAGGGAATTTCTCATATGCCACAAAACGGTCGAAGCTCCTGTTCAAAAATGATGCTCCGAAATCAACTTCTGTCACCTTAGTGATACATTTTGGGATAGTACCTAATGTTTAAAGCAGAAATTGGGGCACTTTTGAAATTTTCATTTTTGACCAAAATCGACAGGTCCGGGGCTTATGGAATTCTCATATGCCACAAAACGGTTGAAGCTCCTGTTCAAAAATGATGCTCCGAAATCAACTTCTGTCACCTTAGTGATACATTTTGGGATAGTACCTAAAGTTTAAAGCAGAAATTGGGGCACTTTTGAAATTTTCATTTTTGACCAAAATCGACAGGTCCGGGGCTTAGGGAATTTCTCATATGCCACAAAACGGTTGAAGCTCCTGTTCAAAAATGATGCTCCGAAATCAACTTCTGTCACCTTAGTGATACATTTTGGGATAATACCTAAAGTTTAAAGCAGAAATTGGGGCACTTTTGAAATTTTCATTTTTGACCAAAATCGACAGGTCCAGGGCTTAGGGAATTCTCATATGCCACAAAACGGTTGAAGCTCCTGTTAAAAAATGATGCTCCAAAATCAACTTCTGTCACCTTAGTGATACATTTTGGGATAGTACCTAAAGTTTAAAGCAGAAATTGGGGCACTTTTGAAATTTTCATTTTTTACAAAAATCGACAAGTCCGGGGCTTAGGGAATTTCTCATATGCCACAAAACGGTTGAAGCTCCTGTTCAAAAATGATGCTCCGAAATCAACTTCTGTCACCTTAGTGAAACATTTTGGGATAGTACCTAAAGTTTAAAGCAGAAATTGGGGCACTTTTGAAATTTTCATTTTTGACCAAAATCGACAGGTCCGGGGCTTAGGGAATTCTCATATGCCACAAAACGGTTGAAGCTCCTGTTCAACAATGATGCTCCAAAATCAACTTCTGTCACCTTAGTGATACATTTTGGGATAGTACCTAAAGTTTAAAGCAGAAATTGGGGCACTTTTGAAATTTTCATTTTTGACCAAAATCGACAGGTCCGGGGCTTATGGAATTCTCATATGCCACAAAACGGTTGAAGCTCCTGTTCAAAAAGGATGCTCCGAAATCAACTTCTGTCACCTTAGTGATACATTTTGGGATAGTACCTAAAGTTTAAAGCAGAAATTGGGGCACTTTTGAAATTTTCATTTTTGACCAAAATCGACAGGTCCGGGGCTTATGGAATTCTCATATGCCACAAAACGGTTGAAGCTCCTGTTCAAAAATGATGCTCCGAAATAAACTTCTGTCACCTTAGTGATACATTTTGGGATAGTACCTAAAGTTTAAAGCAGAAATTGGGGCACTTTTGAAATTTTCATTTTTGACCAAAATCGACAGGTCCGGGGCTTATGGAATTCTCATATGCCACAAAACGATTGAAGCTCCTGTTCAAAAATGATGCTCCGAAATCAACTTCTGTCACCTTAGTGATACATTTTGGGATAGTACCTAAAGTTTAAAGCAGAAATTGGGGCACTTTTGAAATTTTCATTTTTGACCAAAATCGACAGGTCCGGGGCTTAGGGAATTCTCATATGCCACAAAACGGTTGAAGCTCCTGTTCAAAAATGATGCTCCAAAATCAACTTCTGTCACCTTAGTGATACATTTTGGGATAGTACCTAAAGTTTAAAGCAGAAATTGGGGCACTTTTGAAATTTTCATTTTTGACAAAAATCGACAAGTCCGGGGCTTAGGGAATTTCTCATATGCCACAAAACGGTTGAAGCTCCTGTTCAAAAATGATGCTCCGAAATCAACTTCTGTCACCTTAGTGATACATTTTGGGATAGTACCTAATGTTTAAAGCAGAAATTGGGGCACTTTTGAAATTTTCATTTTTGACCAAAATCGACAGGTCCGGGGCTTATGGAATTCTCATATGCCACAAAACGTTTGAAGCTCCTGTTCAAAAATGATGCTCCGAAATCAACTTCTGTCACCTTAGTGATACATTTTGGGATAGTACCTAAAGTTTAAAGCAGAAATTGGGGCACTTTTGAAATTTTCATTTTTGACCAAAATCGACAGGTCCGGGGCTTAGGGAATTCTCATATGCCACAAAACGGTTGAAACTCCTGTTCAAAAATGATGCTCCAAAATCAACTTCTGTCACCTTAGTGATACATTTTGGGATAGTACCTAAAGTTTAAAGCAGAAATTGGGGCACTTTTGAAATTTTCATTTTTGACCAAAATCGACAAGTCCGGGGCTTAGGGAATTTCTCATATGCCACAAAACGGTTGAAGCTCCTGTTCAAAAATGATGCTAAGAAATCAACTTCTGTCACCTTAGTGATACATTTTGGGATAGTACCTAAAGTTTAAAGCAGAAATTGGGGCACTTTTGAAATTTTAATTTTTGACCAAAATCGACAGGTCCGGGGCTTATGGAATTCTCATATGCCACAAAACGGTTGAAGCTCCTGTTCAAAAATGATGCTCCGAAATCAACTTCTGTCACCTTAGTGATACATTTTGGGATAGTACCTAAAGTTTAAAGCAGAAATTGGGGCACTTTTGAAATTTTCATTTTTGACCAAAATCGACAGGTGTGGGGCTTAGGGAATTTCTCATATGCCACAAAACGGTTGAAGCTCCTGTTCAAAAATGATGCTCCGAAATCAACTTCTGTCACCTTAGTGATACATTTTGGGAAAATACCTAAAGTTTAAAGCAGAAATTGGGGCACTTTTGAAATTTTCATTTTTGACCAAAATCGACAGGTCCGGGGCTTAGGGAATTCTCATATGCCACAAAACGGTTGAAGCTCCTGTTCAAAAATGATGCTCCAAAATCAACTTCTGTCACCTTAGTGATACATTTTGGGATAGTACCTAAAGTTTAAAGCAGAAATTGGGGCACTTTTGAAATTTTCATTTTTTACAAAAATCGACAAGTCCGGGGCTTAGGGAATTTCTCATATGCCACAAAACGGTTGAAGCTCCTGTTCAAAAATGATGCTCCGAAATCAACTTCTGTCACCTTAGTGATACATTTTGGGATAGTACCTAAAGTTTAAAGCAGAAATTGGGGCACTTTTGAAATTTTCATTTTTGACCAAAATCGACAGGTCCGAGGCTTAGGGAATTTCTCATATGCCACAAAACGGTTGAAGCTCCTGTTCAAAAATGATGCTCCGAAATCAACTTCTGTCACCTTAGTGATACATTTTGGGATAATACCTAAAGTTTAAAGCAGAAATTGGGGCACTTTTGAAATTTTCATTTTTGACCAAAATCGACAGGTCCAGGGCTTAGGGAATTCTCATATGCCACAAAACGGTTGAAGCTCCTGTTCAAAAATGATGCTCCAAAATCAACTTCTGTCACCTTAGTGATACATTTTGGGATAGTACCTAAAGTTTAAAGCAGAAATTGGGGCACTTTTGAAATTTTCATTTTTTACAAAAATCGACAAGTCCGGGGCTTAGGGAATTTCTCATATGCCACAAAACGGTTGAAGCTCCTGTTCAAAAATGATGCTCCGAAATCAACTTCTGTCACCTTAGTGATACATTTTGGGATAGTACCTAATGTTTAAAGCAGAAATTGGGGCACTTTTGAAATTTTCATTTTTGACCAAAATCGACAGGTCCGGGGCTTATGGAATTCTCATATGCCACAAAACGGTTGAAGCTCCTGTTCAAAAATGATGCTCCGAAATAAACTTCTGTCACCTTAGTGATACATTTTGGGATAGTACCTAAAGTTTAAAGCAGAAATTGGGGCACTTTTGAAATTTTCATTTTTGACCAAAATCGACAGGTCCGGGGCTTAGGGAATTCTCATATGCCACAAAACGGTTGAAGCTCCTGTTCAAAAATGATGCTCCAAAATCAACTTCTGTCACCTTAGTGATACATTTTGGGATAGTACCTAAAGTTTAAAGCAGAAATTGGGGCACTTTTGAAATTTTCATTTTTGACCAAAATCGACAGGTCCGGGGCTTATGGAATTCTCATATGCCACAAAACGGTTGAAGCTCCTGTTCAAAAATGATGCTCCGAAATCAACTTCTGTCACCTTAGTGATACATTTTGGGATAGTACCGAAAGTTTAAAGCAGAAATTGGGGCACTTTTGAAATTTTCATTTTTGACCAAAATCGACAGGTCCGGGGCTTGTGGAATTCTCATATGCCACAAAACGATTGAAGCTCCTGTTCAAAAATGATGCTCCAAAATCAACTTCTGTCACCTTAGTGATACATTTTGGGATAGTACCTAAAGTTTAAAGCAGAAATTGGGGCACTTTTGAAATTTTCATTTTTGACCAAAATCGACAGGTCCGGGGCTTATGGAATTCTCATATGCCACAAAACGGTTGAAGCTCCTGTTCAAAAAGGATGCTCCGAAATCAACTTCTGTCACCTTAGTGATACATTTTGGGATAGTACCTAAAGTTTAAAGCAGAAATTGGGGCACTTTTGAAATTTTCATTTTTGACCAAAATCGGCAGGTCCAGGGCTTAGGGAATTCTCATATGCCACAAAACGGTTGAAGCTCCTGTTCAAAAATGATGCTCCAAAATCAACTTCTGTCACCTTAGTGATACATTTTGGGATAGTACCTAAAGTTTAAAGCAGAAATTGGGGCACTTTTGAAATTTTCATTTTTGACCAAAATCGACAGGTCCGGGGCTTATGGAATTCTCATATGCCACAAAACGGTTGAAGCTCCTGTTCAAAAATGATGCTCCGAAATAAACTTCTGTCACCTTAGTGATACATTTTGGGATAGTACCTAAAGTTTAAAGCAGAAATTGGGGCACTTTTGAAATTTTCATTTTTGACCAAAATCGACAGGTCCGGGGCTTATGGAATTCTCATATGCCACAAAATGATTGAAGCTCCTGTTCAAAAATGATGCTCCGAAATCAACTTCTGTCACCTTAGTGATACATTTTGGGATAGTACCTAAAGGTTAAAGCAGAAATTGGGGCACTTTTGAAATTTTCATTTTTGACCAAAATCGACAGGTCCGGGGCTTATGGAATTCTCATATGCCACAAAACGGTTGAAGCTCCTGTTCAAAAAGGATGCTCCGAAATCAACTTCTGTCACCTTAGTGATACATTTTGGGATAGTACCTAAAGTTTAAAGCAGAAATTGGGGCACTTTTGAAATTTTCATTTTTGACCAAAATCGACAGGTCCGGGGCTTATGGAATTCTCATATGCCACAAAACGGTTGAAGCTCCTGTTCAAAAATGATGCTCCGAAATAAACTTCTGTCACCTTAGTGATACATTTTGGGATAGTACCTAAAGTTTAAAGCAGAAATTGGGGCACTTTTGAAATTTTCATTTTTGACCAAAATCGACAGGTCCGGGGCTTATGGAATTCTCATATGCCACAAAACGATTGAAGCTCCTGTTCAAAAATGATGCTCCAAAATCAACTTCTGTCACCTTAGTGATACATTTTGGGATAGTACCTAAAGTTTAAAGCAGAAATTGGGGCACTTTTGAAATTTTCATTTTTGACCAAAAATCGACAGGTCCGGGGATTAGGGAATTTCTCATATGCCACAAAACGGTTGAAGCAACTGTTCAAAAATGATGCCCCGAAATCAACTTCTGTCACCTTAGTGATACATTTTGGGATAGTACCTAAAGTTTAAAGCAGAAATTGGGGCACTTTTGAAATTTTCATTTTTGACCAAAATCGACAGGTCCGGGGCTTATGGAATTCTCATATGCCACAAAATGATTGAAGCTCCTGTTCAAAAATGATGCTCCGAAATCAACTTCTGTCACCTTAGTGATACATTTTGGGATAGTACCTAAAGGTTAAAGCAGAAATTGGGGCACTTTTGAAATTTTCATTTTTGACCAAAATCGACAGGTCCGGGGCTTATGGAATTCTCATATGCCACAAAACGGTTGAAGCTCCTGTTCAAAAAGGATGCTCCGAAATCAACTTCTGTCACCTTAGTGATACATTTTGGGATAGTACCTAAAGTTTAAAGCAGAAATTGGGGCACTTTTGAAATTTTCATTTTTGGCCAAAATCGACAGGTCCGGGGCTTATGGAATTCTCATATGCCACAAAACGGTTGAAGCTCCTGTTCAAAAATGATGCTCCGAAATAAACTTCTGTCACCTTAGTGATACATTTTGGGATAGTACCTAAAGTTTAAAGCAGAAATTGGGGCACTTTTGAAATTTTCATTTTTGACCAAAATCGACAGGTCCGGGGCTTATGGAATTCTCATATGCCACAAAACGATTGAAGCTCCTGTTCAAAAATGATGCTCCGAAATCAACTTCTGTCACCTTAGTGATACATTTTGGGATAGTACCTAAAGTTTAAAGCAGAAATTGGGGCACTTTTGAAATTTTCATTTTTGACCAAAATCGACAGGTCCGGGGCTTAGGGAATTTCTCATATGCCACAAAACGGTTGAAGCTCCTGTTCAACAATGATGCTCCAAAATCAACTTCTGTCACCTTAGTGATACATTTTGGGATAGTACCTAAAGTTTAAAGCAGAAATTGGGGCACTTTTGAAATTTTCATTTTTGACCAAAATCGACAGGTCCGGGGCTTATGGAATTCTCATATGCCACAAAACGGTTGAAGCTCCTGTTCAAAAATGATGCTCCGAAATCAACTTCTGTCACCTTAGTGATACATTTTGGGATAGTACCGAAAGTTTAAAGCAGAAATTGGGGCACTTTTGAAATTTTCATTTTTGACCAAAATCGACAGGTCCGGGGCTTATGGAATTCTCATATGCCACAAAACGATTGAAGCTCCTGTTCAAAAATGATGCTCCAAAATCAACTTCTGTCACCTTAGTGATACATTTTGGGATAGTACCTAAAGTTTAAAGCAGAAATTGGGGCACTTTTGAAATTTTCATTTTTGACCAAAAATCGACAGGTCCGGGGATTAGGGAATTTCTCATATGCCACAAAACGGTTGAAGCAACTGTTCAAAAATGATGCTCCGAAATCAACTTCTGTCACCTTAGTGATACATTTTGGGATAGTACCTAAAGTTTAAAGCAGAAATTGGGGCACTTTTGAAATTTTCATTTTTGACCAAAATCGACAGGTCCGGGGCTTATGGAATTCTCATATGCCACAAAATGATTGAAGCTCCTGTTCAAAAATGATGCTCCGAAATCAACTTCTGTCACCTTAGTGATACATTTTGGGATAGTACCTAAAGGTTAAAGCAGAAATTGGGGCACTTTTGAAATTTTCATTTTTGACCAAAATCGACAGGTCCGGGGCTTATGGAATTCTCATATGCCACAAAACGGTTGAAGCTCCTGTTCAAAAAGGATGCTCCGAAATCAACTTCTGTCACCTTAGTGATACATTTTGGGATAGTACCTAAAGTTTAAAGCAGAAATTGGGGCACTTTTGAAATTTTCATTTTTGACCAAAATCGACAGGTCCGGGGCTTATGGAATTCTCATATGCCACAAAACGGTTGAAGCTCCTGTTCAAAAATGATGCTCCGAAATAAACTTCTGTCACCTTAGTGATACATTTTGGGATAGTACCTAAAGTTTAAAGCAGAAATTGGGGCACTTTTGAAATTTTCATTTTTGACCAAAATCGACAGGTCCGGGGCTTATGGAATTCTCATATGCCACAAAACGATTGAAGCTCCTGTTCAAAAATGATGCTCCGAAATCAACTTCTGTCACCTTAGTGATACATTTTGGGATAGTACCTAAAGTTTAAAGCAGAAATTGGGGCACTTTTGAAATTTTCATTTTTGACCAAAATCGACAGGTCCGGGGCTTAGGGAATTCTCATATGCCACAAAACGGTTGAAGCTCCTGTTCAAAAATGATGCTCCAAAATCAACTTCTGTCACCTTAGTGATACATTTTGGGATAGTACCTAAAGTTTAAAGCAGAAATTGGGGCACTTTTGAAATTTTCATTTTTGACCAAAATCGACAGGTCCGGGGCTTATGGAATTCTCATATGCCACAAAACGGTTGAAGCTCCTGTTCAAAAATGATGCTCCGAAATCAACTTCTGTCACCTTAGTGATACATTTTGGGATAGTACCGAAAGTTTAAAGCAGAAATTGGGGCACTTTTGAAATTTTCATTTTTGACCAAAATCGACAGGTCCGGGGCTTATGGAATTCTCATATGCCACAAAACGATTGAAGCTCCTGTTCAAAAATGATGCTCCAAAATCAACTTCTGTCACCTTAGTGATACATTTTGGGATAGTACCTAAAGTTTAAAGCAGAAATTGGGGCACTTTTGAAATTTTCATTTTTGACCAAAATCGACAGGTCCGGGGCTTATGGAATTCTCATATGCCACAAAACGGTTGAAGCTCCTGTTCAAAAAGGATGCTCCGAAATCAACTTCTGTCACCTTAGTGATACATTTTGGGATAGTACCTAAAGTTTAAAGCAGAAATTGGGGCACTTTTGAAATTTTCATTTTTGACCAAAATCGACAGGTCCGGGGCTTATGGAATTCTCATATGCCACAAAACGGTTGAAGCTCCTGTTCAAAAATGATGCTCCGAAATAAACTTCTGTCACCTTAGTGATACATTTTGGGATAGTACCTAAAGTTTAAAGCAGAAATTGGGGCACTTTTGAAATTTTCATTTTTGACCAAAATCGACAGGTCCGGGGCTTATGGAATTCTCATATGCCACAAAATGATTGAAGCTCCTGTTCAAAAATGATGCTCCGAAATCAACTTCTGTCACCTTAGTGATACATTTTGGGATAGTACCTAAAGGTTAAAGCAGAAATTGGGGCACTTTTGAAATTTTCATTTTTGACCAAAATCGACAGGTCCGGGGCTTATGGAATTCTCATATGCCACAAAACGGTTGAAGCTCCTGTTCAAAAAGGATGCTCCGAAATCAACTTCTGTCACCTTAGTGATACATTTTGGGATAGTACCTAAAGTTTAAAGCAGAAATTGGGGCACTTTTGAAATTTTCATTTTTGACCAAAATCGACAGGTCCGGGGCTTATGGAATTCTCATATGCCACAAAACGGTTGAAGCTCCTGTTCAAAAATGATGCTCCGAAATAAACTTCTGTCACCTTAGTGATACATTTTGGGATAGTACCTAAAGTTTAAAGCAGAAATTGGGGCACTTTTGAAATTTTCATTTTTGACCAAAATCGACAGGTCCGGGGCTTATGGAATTCTCATATGCCACAAAACGATTGAAGCTCCTGTTCAAAAATGATGCTCCAAAATCAACTTCTGTCACCTTAGTGATACATTTTGGGATAGTACCTAAAGTTTAAAGCAGAAATTGGGGCACTTTTGAAATTTTCATTTTTGACCAAAAATCGACAGGTCCGGGGATTAGGGAATTTCTCATATGCCACAAAACGGTTGAAGCAACTGTTCAAAAATGATGCCCCGAAATCAACTTCTGTCACCTTAGTGATACATTTTGGGATAGTACCTAAAGTTTAAAGCAGAAATTGGGGCACTTTTGAAATTTTCATTTTTGACCAAAATCGACAGGTCCGGGGCTTATGGAATTCTCATATGCCACAAAATGATTGAAGCTCCTGTTCAAAAATGATGCTCCGAAATCAACTTCTGTCACCTTAGTGATACATTTTGGGATAGTACCTAAAGGTTAAAGCAGAAATTGGGGCACTTTTGAAATTTTCATTTTTGACCAAAATCGACAGGTCCGGGGCTTATGGAATTCTCATATGCCACAAAACGGTTGAAGCTCCTGTTCAAAAAGGATGCTCCGAAATCAACTTCTGTCACCTTAGTGATACATTTTGGGATAGTACCTAAAGTTTAAAGCAGAAATTGGGGCACTTTTGAAATTTTCATTTTTGGCCAAAATCGACAGGTCCGGGGCTTATGGAATTCTCATATGCCACAAAACGGTTGAAGCTCCTGTTCAAAAATGATGCTCCGAAATCAACTTCTGTCACCTTAGTGATACATTTTGGGATAGTACCTAAAGTTTAAAGCAGAAATTGGGGCACTTTTGAAATTTTCATTTTTGACCAAAATCGACAGGTCCGGGGCTTATGGAATTCTCATATGCCACAAAACGATTGAAGCTCCTGTTTAAAAATGATGCTCCGAAATCAACTTCTGTCACCTTAGTGATACATTTTGGGATAGTACCTAAAGTTTAAAGCAGAAATTGGGGCACTTTTGAAATTTTCATTTTTGACCAAAATCGACAGGTCCGGGGCTTAGGGAATTTCTCATATGCCACAAAACGGTTGAAGCTCCTGTTCAACAATGATGCTCCAAAATCAACTTCTGTCACCTTAGTGATACATTTTGGGATAGTACCTAAAGTTTAAAGCAGAAATTGGGGCACTTTTGAAATTTTCATTTTTGACCAAAATCGACAGGTCCGGGGCTTATGGAATTCTCATATGCCACAAAACGGTTGAAGCTCCTGTTCAAAAATGATGCTCCGAAATCAACTTCTGTCACCTTAGTGATACATTTTGGGATAGTACCGAAAGTTTAAAGCAGAAATTGGGGCACTTTTGAAATTTTCATTTTTGACCAAAATCGACAGGTCCGGGGCTTATGGAATTCTCATATGCCACAAAACGATTGAAGCTCCTGTTCAAAAATGATGCTCCAAAATCAACTTCTGTCACCTTAGTGATACATTTTGGGATAGTACCTAAAGTTTAAAGCAGAAATTGGGGCACTTTTGAAATTTTCATTTTTGACCAAAAATCGACAGGTCCGGGGATTAGGGAATTTCTCATATGCCACAAAACGGTTGAAGCAACTGTTCAAAAATGATGCTCCGAAATCAACTTCTGTCACCTTAGTGATACATTTTGGGATAGTACCTAAAGTTTAAAGCAGAAATTGGGGCACTTTTGAAATTTTCATTTTTGACCAAAATCGACAGGTCCGGGGCTTATGGAATTCTCATATGCCACAAAATGATTGAAGCTCCTGTTCAAAAATGATGCTCCGAAATCAACTTCTGTCACCTTAGTGATACATTTTGGGATAGTACCTAAAGGTTAAAGCAGAAATTGGGGCACTTTTGAAATTTTCATTTTTGACCAAAATCGACAGGTCCGGGGCTTATGGAATTCTCATATGCCACAAAACGGTTGAAGCTCCTGTTCAAAAAGGATGCTCCGAAATCAACTTCTGTCACCTTAGTGATACATTTTGGGATAGTACCTAAAGTTTAAAGCAGAAATTGGGGCACTTTTGAAATTTTCATTTTTGACCAAAATCGACAGGTCCGGGGCTTATGGAATTCTCATATGCCACAAAACGGTTGAAGCTCCTGTTCAAAAATGATGCTCCGAAATAAACTTCTGTCACCTTAGTGATACATTTTGGGATAGTACCTAAAGTTTAAAGCAGAAATTGGGGCACTTTTGAAATTTTCATTTTTGACCAAAATCGACAGGTCCGGGGCTTATGGAATTCTCATATGCCACAAAACGATTGAAGCTCCTGTTCAAAAATGATGCTCCGAAATCAACTTCTGTCACCTTAGTGATACATTTTGGGATAGTACCTAAAGTTTAAAGCAGAAATTGGGGCACTTTTGAAATTTTCATTTTTGACCAAAATCGACAGGTCCGGGGCTTAGGGAATTTCTCATATGCCACAAAACGGTTGAAGCTCCTGTTCAAAAATGATGCTCCGAAATCAACTTCTGTCACCTTAGTGATACATTTTGGGATAATACCTAAAGTTTAAAGCAGAAATTGGGGCACTTTTGAAATTTTCATTTTTGACCAAAATCGACAGGTCCGGGGCTTAGGGAATTCTCATATGCCACAAAACGGTTGAAGCTCCTGTTCAAAAATGATGCTCCAAAATCAACTTCTGTCACCTTAGTGATACATTTTGGGATAGTACCTAAAGTTTAAAGCAGAAATTGGGGCACTTTTGAAATTTTCATTTTTGACCAAAATCGACAGGTCCGGGGCTTAGGGAATTTCTCATATGCCACAAAACGGTTGAAGCTCCTGTTCAAAAATGATGCTCCGAAATCAACTTCTGTCACCTTAGTGATACATTTTGGGATAATACCTAAAGTTTAAAGCAGAAATTGGGGCACTTTTGAAATTTTCATTTTTGACCAAAATCGACAGGTCCGAGGCTTAGGGAATTCTCATATGCCACAAAACGGTTGAAGCTCCTGTTCAAAAATGATGCTCCAAAATCAACTTCTGTCACCTTAGTGATACATTTTGGGATAGTACCTAAAGTTTAAAGCAGAAATTGGGGCACTTTTGAAATTTTCATTTTTGACCAAAATCGACAGGTCCGGGGCTTAGGGAATTTCTTATATGCCACAAAACGGTTGAAGCTCCTGTTCAAAAATGATGCTCCGAAATCAACTTCTGTCACCTTAGTGATACATTTTGGGATAATACCTAAAGTTTAAAGCAGAAATTGGGGCACTTTTGAAATTTTCATTTTTGACCAAAATCGACAGGTCCGGGGCTTAGGGAATTCTCATATGCCACAAAACGGTTGAAGCTCCTGTTCAAAAATGATGCTCCAAAATCAACTTCTGTCACCTTAGTGATACATTTTGGGATAGTACCTAAAGTTTAAAGCAGAAATTGGGGCACTTTTGAAATTTTCATTTTTTACAAATATCGACAAGTCCGGGGCTTAGGGAATTTCTCATATGCCACAAAACGGTTGAAGCTCCTGTTCAAAAATGATGCTCCGAAATCAACTTCTGTCACCTTAGTGATACATTTTGGGATAATACCTAAAGTTTAAAGCAGAAATTGGGGCACTTTTGAAATTTTCATTTTTGACCAAAATCGACAGGTCCGAGGCTTAGGGAATTCTCATATGCCACAAAACGGTTGAAGCTCCTGTTCAAAAATGATGCTCCAAAATCAACTTCTGTCACCTTAGTGATACATTTTGGGATAGTACCTAAAGTTTAAAGCAGAAATTGGGGCACTTTTGAAATTTTCATTTTTGACCAAAATCGACAGGTCCGGGGCTTAGGGAATTTCTCATATGCCACAAAACGGTTGAAGCTCCTGTTCAAAAATGATGCTCCGAAATCAACTTCTGTCACCTTAGTGATACATTTTGGGATAATACCTAAAGTTTAAAGCAGAAATTGGGGCACTTTTGAAATTTTCATTTTTGACCAAAATCGACAGGTCCGGGGCTTAGGGAATTCTCATATGCCACAAAACGGTTGAAGCTCCTGTTCAAAAATGATGCTCCAAAATCAACTTCTGTCACCTTAGTGATACATTTTGGGATAGTACCTAAAGTTTAAAGCAGAAATTGGGGCACTTTTGAAATTTTCATTTTTTACAAAAATCGACAAGTCCGGGGCTTAGGGAATTTCTCATATGCCACAAAACGGTCGAAGCTCCCGTTCAAAAATGATGCTCCGAAATCAACTTCTGTCACCTTAGTGATACATTTTGGGATAGTACCTAATGTTTAAAGCAGAAATTGGGGCACTTTTGAAATTTTCATTTTTGACCAAAATCGACAGGTCCGGGGCTTATGGAATTCTCATATGCCACAAAACGGTTGAAGCTCCTGTTCAAAAATGATGCTCCGAAATCAACTTCTGTCACCTTAGTGATACATTTTGGGATAGTACCTAAAGTTTAAAGCAGAAATTGGGGCACTTTTGAAATTTTCATTTTTGACCAAAATCGACAGGTCCGGGGCTTAGGGAATTTCTCATATGCCACAAAACGGTTGAAGCTCCTGTTCAAAAATGATGCTCCAAAATCAACTTCTGTCACCTTAGTGATACATTTTGGGATAGTACCTAAAGTTTAAAGCAGAAATTGGGGCACTTTTGAAATTTTCATTTTTTACAAGAATCGACAAGTCCGGGGCTTAGGGAATTTCTCATATGCCACAAAACGGTTGAAGCTCCTGTTCAAAAATGATGCTCCGAAATCAACTTCTGTCACCTTAGTGAAACATTTTGGGATAGTACCTAAAGTTTAAAGCAGAAATTGGGGCACTTTTGAAATTTTCATTTTTGACCAAAATCGACAGGTCCGGGGCTTAGGGAATTCTCATATGCCACAAAACGGTTGAAGCTCCTGTTCAACAATGATGCTCCAAAATCAACTTCTGTCACCTTAGTGATACATTTTGGGATAGTACCTAAAGTTTAAAGCAGAAATTGGGGCAGTTTTGAAATTTTCATTTTTGACCAAAATCGACAGGTCCGGGGCTTATGGAATTCTCATATGCCACAAAACGGTTGAAGCTCCTGTTCAAAAAGGATGCTCCGAAATCAACTTCTGTCACCTTAGTGATACATTTTGGGATAGTACCTAAAGTTTAAAGCAGAAATTGGGGCACTTTTGAAATTTTCATTTTTGACCAAAATCGACAGGTCCGGGGCTTATGGAATTCTCATATGCCACAAAACGGTTGAAGCTCCTGTTCAAAAATGATGCTCCGAAATAAACTTCTGTCACCTTAGTGATACATTTTGGGATAGTACCTAAAGTTTAAAGCAGAAATTGGGGCACTTTTGAAATTTTCATTTTTGACCAAAATCGACAGGTCCGGGGCTTATGGAATTCTCATATGCCACAAAACGATTGAAGCTCCTGTTCAAAAATGATGCTCCGAAATCAACTTCTGTCACCTTAGTGATACATTTTGGGATAGTACCTAAAGTTTAAAGCAGAAATTGGGGCACTTTTGAAATTTTCATTTTTGACCAAAATCGACAGGTCCGGGGCTTAGGGAATTCTCATATGCCACAAAACGGTTGAAGCTCCTGTTCAAAAATGATGCTCCAAAATCAACTTCTGTCACCTTAGTGATACATTTTGGGATAGTACCTAAAGTTTAAAGCAGAAATTGGGGCACTTTTGAAATTTTCATTTTTGACAAAAATCGACAAGTCCGGGGCTTAGGGAATTTCTCATATGCCACAAAACGGTTGAAGCTCCTGTTCAAAAATGATGCTCCGAAATCAACTTCTGTCACCTTAGTGATACATTTTGGGATAGTACCTAATGTTTAAAGCAGAAATTGGGGCACTTTTGAAATTTTCATTTTTGACCAAAATCGACAGGTCCGGGGCTTATGGAATTCTCATATGCCACAAAACGTTTGAAGCTCCTGTTCAAAAATGATGCTCCGAAATCAACTTCTGTCACCTTAGTGATACATTTTGGGATAGTACCTAAAGTTTAAAGCAGAAATTGGGGCACTTTTGAAATTTTCATTTTTGACCAAAATCGACAGGTCCGGGGCTTAGGGAATTCTCATATGCCACAAAACGGTTGAAACTCCTGTTCAAAAATGATGCTCCAAAATCAACTTCTGTCACCTTAGTGATACATTTTGGGATAGTACCTAAAGTTTAAAGCAGAAATTGGGGCACTTTTGAAATTTTCATTTTTGACCAAAATCGACAAGTCCGGGGCTTAGGGAATTTCTCATATGCCACAAAACGGTTGAAGCTCCTGTTCAAAAATGATGCTAAGAAATCAACTTCTGTCACCTTAGTGATACATTTTGGGATAGTACCTAAAGTTTAAAGCAGAAATTGGGGCACTTTTGAAATTTTAATTTTTGACCAAAATCGACAGGTCCGGGGCTTATGGAATTCTCATATGCCACAAAACGGTTGAAGCTCCTGTTCAAAAATGATGCTCCGAAATCAACTTCTGTCACCTTAGTGATACATTTTGGGATAGTACCTAAAGTTTAAAGCAGAAATTGGGGCACTTTTGAAATTTTCATTTTTGACCAAAATCGACAGGTGTGGGGCTTAGGGAATTTCTCATATGCCACAAAACGGTTGAAGCTCCTGTTCAAAAATGATGCTCCGAAATCAACTTCTGTCACCTTAGTGATACATTTTGGGATAGTACCTAAAGTTTAAAGCAGAAATTGGGGCACTTTTGAAATTTTCATTTTTGACCAAAATCGACAGGTCCGGGGCTTAGGGAATTCTCATATGCCACAAAACGGTTGAAGCTCCTGTTCAAAAATGATGCTCCAAAATCAACTTCTGTCACCTTAGTGATACATTTTGGGATAGTACCTAAAGTTTAAAGCAGAAATTGGGGCACTTTTGAAATTTTCATTTTTTACAAAAATCGACAAGTCCGGGGCTTAGGGAATTTCTCATATGCCACAAAACGGTTGAAGCTCCTGTTCAAAAATGATGCTCCGAAATCAACTTCTGTCACCTTAGTGATACATTTTGGGATAGTACCTAAAGTTTAAAGCAGAAATTGGGGCACTTTTGAAATTTTCATTTTTGACCAAAATCGACAGGTCCGGGGCTTAGGGAATTTCTCATATGCCACAAAACGGTTGAAGCTCCTGTTCAAAAATGATGCTCCGAAATCAACTTCTGTCACCTTAGTGATACATTTTGGGATAATACCTAAAGTTTAAAGCAGAAATTGGGGCACTTTTGAAATTTTCATTTTTGACCAAAATCGACAGGTCCAGGGCTTAGGGAATTCTCATATGCCACAAAACGGTTGAAGCTCCTGTTCAAAAATGATGCTCCAAAATCAACTTCTGTCACCTTAGTGATACATTTTGGGATAGTACCTAAAGTTTAAAGCAGAAATTGGGGCACTTTTGAAATTTTCATTTTTTACAAAAATCGACAAGTCCGGGGCTTAGGGAATTTCTCATATGCCACAAAACGGTTGAAGCTCCTGTTCAAAAATGATGCTCCGAAATCAACTTCTGTCACCTTAGTGATACATTTTGGGATAGTACCTAATGTTTAAAGCAGAAATTGGGGCACTTTTGAAATTTTCATTTTTGACCAAAATCGACAGGTCCGGGGCTTATGGAATTCTCATATGCCACAAAACGGTTGAAGCTCCTGTTCAAAAATGATGCTCCGAAATCAACTTCTGTCACCTTAGTGATACATTTTGGGATAGTACCGAAAGTTTAAAGCAGAAATTGGGGCACTTTTGAAATTTTCATTTTTGACCAAAATCGACAGGTCCGGGGCTTATGGAATTCTCATATGCCACAAAACGATTGAAGCTCCTGTTCAAAAATGATGCTCCAAAATCAACTTCTGTCACCTTAGTGATACATTTTGGGATAGTACCTAAAGTTTAAAGCAGAAATTGGGGCACTTTTGAAATTTTCATTTTTGACCAAAAATCGACAGGTCCGGGGATTAGGGAATTTCTCATATGCCACAAAACGGTTGAAGCAACTGTTCAAAAATGATGCTCCGAAATCAACTTCTGTCACCTTAGTGATACATTTTGGGATAGTACCTAAAGTTTAAAGCAGAAATTGGGGCACTTTTGAAATTTTCATTTTTGACCAAAATCGACAGGTCCGGGGCTTATGGAATTCTCATATGCCACAAAATGATTGAAGCTCCTGTTCAAAAATGATGCTCCGAAATCAACTTCTGTCACCTTAGTGATACATTTTGGGATAGTACCTAAAGGTTAAAGCAGAAATTGGGGCACTTTTGAAATTTTCATTTTTGACCAAAATCGACAGGTCCGGGGCTTATGGAATTCTCATATGCCACAAAACGGTTGAAACTCCTGTTCAAAAATGATGCTCCAAAATCAACTTCTGTCACCTTAGTGATACATTTTGGGATAGTACCTAAAGGTTAAAGCAGAAATTGGGGCACTTTTGAAATTTTCATTTTTGACCAAAATCGACAGGTCCGGGGCTTATGGAATTCTCATATGCCACAAAACGGTTGAAGCTCCTGTTCAAAAAGGATGCTCCGAAATCAACTTCTGTCACCTTAGTGATACATTTTGGGATAGTACCTAAAGTTTAAAGCAGAAATTGGGGCACTTTTGAAATTTTCATTTTTGACCAAAATCGACAGGTCCAGGGCTTAGGGAATTCTCATATGCCACAAAACGGTTGAAGCTCCTGTTCAAAAATGATGCTCCAAAATCAACTTCTGTCACCTTAGTGATACATTTTGGGATAGTACCTAAAGTTTAAAGCAGAAATTGGGGCACTTTTGAAATTTTCATTTTTGACCAAAATCGACAGGTCCGGGGCTTATGGAATTCTCATATGCCACAAAACGGTTGAAGCTCCTGTTCAAAAATGATGCTCCGAAATAAACTTCTGTCACCTTAGTGATACATTTTGGGATAGTACCTAAAGTTTAAAGCAGAAATTGGGGCACTTTTGAAATTTTCATTTTTGACCAAAATCGACAGGTCCGGGGCTTATGGAATTCTCATATGCCACAAAATGATTGAAGCTCCTGTTCAAAAATGATGCTCCGAAATCAACTTCTGTCACCTTAGTGATACATTTTGGGATAGTACCTAAAGGTTAAAGCAGAAATTGGGGCACTTTTGAAATTTTCATTTTTGACCAAAATCGACAGGTCCGGGGCTTATGGAATTCTCATATGCCACAAAACGGTTGAAGCTCCTGTTCAAAAAGGATGCTCCGAAATCAACTTCTGTCACCTTAGTGATACATTTTGGGATAGTACCTAAAGTTTAAAGCAGAAATTGGGGCACTTTTGAAATTTTCATTTTTGACCAAAATCGACAGGTCCGGGGCTTATGGAATTCTCATATGCCACAAAACGGTTGAAGCTCCTGTTCAAAAATGATGCTCCGAAATAAACTTCTGTCACCTTAGTGATACATTTTGGGATAGTACCTAAAGTTTAAAGCAGAAATTGGGGCACTTTTGAAATTTTCATTTTTGACCAAAATCGACAGGTCCGGGGCTTATGGAATTCTCATATGCCACAAAATGATTGAAGCTCCTGTTCAAAAATGATGCTCCAAAATCAACTTCTGTCACCTTAGTGATACATTTTGGGATAGTACCTAAAGTTTAAAGCAGAAATTGGGGCACTTTTGAAATTTTCATTTTTGACCAAAAATCGACAGGTCCGGGGATTAGGGAATTTCTCATATGCCACAAAACGGTTGAAGCAACTGTTCAAAAATGATGCCCCGAAATCAACTTCTGTCACCTTAGTGATACATTTTGGGATAGTACCTAAAGTTTAAAGCAGAAATTGGGGCACTTTTGAAATTTTCATTTTTGACCAAAATCGACAGGTCCGGGGCTTATGGAATTCTCATATGCCACAAAATGATTGAAGCTCCTGTTCAAAAATGATGCTCCGAAATCAACTTCTGTCACCTTAGTGATACATTTTGGGATAGTACCTAAAGGTTAAAGCAGAAATTGGGGCACTTTTGAAATTTTCATTTTTGACCAAAATCGACAGGTCCGGGGCTTATGGAATTCTCATATGCCACAAAACGGTTGAAGCTCCTGTTCAAAAAGGATGCTCCGAAATCAACTTCTGTCACCTTAGTGATACATTTTGGGATAGTACCTAAAGTTTAAAGCAGAAATTGGGGCACTTTTGAAATTTTCATTTTTGGCCAAAATCGACAGGTCCGGGGCTTATGGAATTCTCATATGCCACAAAACGGTTGAAGCTCCTGTTCAAAAATGATGCTCCGAAATAAACTTCTGTCACCTTAGTGATACATTTTGGGATAGTACCTAAAGTTTAAAGCAGAAATTGGGGCACTTTTGAAATTTTCATTTTTGACCAAAATCGACAGGTCCGGGGCTTATGGAATTCTCATATGCCACAAAACGATTGAAGCTCCTGTTCAAAAATGATGCTCCGAAATCAACTTCTGTCACCTTAGTGATACATTTTGGGATAGTACCTAAAGTTTAAAGCAGAAATTGGGGCACTTTTGAAATTTTCATTTTTGACCAAAATCGACAGGTCCGGGGCTTAGGGAATTTCTCATATGCCACAAAACGGTTGAAGCTCCTGTTCAACAATGATGCTCCAAAATCAACTTCTGTCACCTTAGTGATACATTTTGGGATAGTACCTAAAGTTTAAAGCAGAAATTGGGGCACTTTTGAAATTTTCATTTTTGACCAAAATCGACAGGTCCGGGGCTTATGGAATTCTCATATGCCACAAAACGGTTGAAGCTCCTGTTCAAAAATGATGCTCCGAAATCAACTTCTGTCACCTTAGTGATACATTTTGGGATAGTACCGAAAGTTTAAAGCAGAAATTGGGGCACTTTTGAAATTTTCATTTTTGACCAAAATCGACAGGTCCGGGGCTTATGGAATTCTCATATGCCACAAAACGATTGAAGCTCCTGTTCAAAAATGATGCTCCAAAATCAACTTCTGTCACCTTAGTGATACATTTTGGGATAGTACCTAAAGTTTAAAGCAGAAATTGGGGCACTTTTGAAATTTTCATTTTTGACCAAAAATCGACAGGTCCGGGGATTAGGGAATTTCTCATATGCCACAAAACGGTTGAAGCAACTGTTCAAAAATGATGCTCCGAAATCAACTTCTGTCACCTTAGTGATACATTTTGGGATAGTACCTAAAGTTTAAAGCAGAAATTGGGGCACTTTTGAAATTTTCATTTTTGACCAAAATCGACAGGTCCGGGGCTTATGGAATTCTCATATGCCACAAAATGATTGAAGCTCCTGTTCAAAAATGATGCTCCGAAATCAACTTCTGTCACCTTAGTGATACATTTTGGGATAGTACCTAAAGGTTAAAGCAGAAATTGGGGCACTTTTGAAATTTTCATTTTTGACCAAAATCGACAGGTCCGGGGCTTATGGAATTCTCATATGCCACAAAACGGTTGAAGCTCCTGTTCAAAAAGGATGCTCCGAAATCAACTTCTGTCACCTTAGTGATACATTTTGGGATAGTACCTAAAGTTTAAAGCAGAAATTGGGGCACTTTTGAAATTTTCATTTTTGACCAAAATCGACAGGTCCGGGGCTTATGGAATTCTCATATGCCACAAAACGGTTGAAGCTCCTGTTCAAAAATGATGCTCCGAAATAAACTTCTGTCACCTTAGTGATACATTTTGGGATAGTACCTAAAGTTTAAAGCAGAAATTGGGGCACTTTTGAAATTTTCATTTTTGACCAAAATCGACAGGTCCGGGGCTTATGGAATTCTCATATGCCACAAAACGATTGAAGCTCCTGTTCAAAAATGATGCTCCGAAATCAACTTCTGTCACCTTAGTGATACATTTTGGGATAGTACCTAAAGTTTAAAGCAGAAATTGGGGCACTTTTGAAATTTTCATTTTTGACCAAAATCGACAGGTCCGGGGCTTAGGGAATTTCTCATATGCCACAAAACGGTTGAAGCTCCTGTTCAAAAATGATGCTCCGAAATCAACTTCTGTCACCTTAGTGATACATTTTGGGATAATACCTAAAGTTTAAAGCAGAAATTGGGGCACTTTTGAAATTTTCATTTTTGACCAAAATCGACAGGTCCGGGGCTTAGGGAATTCTCATATGCCACAAAACGGTTGAAGCTCCTGTTCAAAAATGATGCTCCAAAATCAACTTCTGTCACCTTAGTGATACATTTTGGGATAGTACCTAAAGTTTAAAGCAGAAATTGGGGCACTTTTGAAATTTTCATTTTTGACCAAAATCGACAGGTCCGGGGCTTAGGGAATTTCTCATATGCCACAAAACGGTTGAAGCTCCTGTTCAAAAATGATGCTCCGAAATCAACTTCTGTCACCTTAGTGATACATTTTGGGATAATACCTAAAGTTTAAAGCAGAAATTGGGGCACTTTTGAAATTTTCATTTTTGACCAAAATCGACAGGTCCGAGGCTTAGGGAATTCTCATATGCCACAAAACGGTTGAAGCTCCTGTTCAAAAATGATGCTCCAAAATCAACTTCTGTCACCTTAGTGATACATTTTGGGATAGTACCTAAAGTTTAAAGCAGAAATTGGGGCACTTTTGAAATTTTCATTTTTGACCAAAATCGACAGGTCCGGGGCTTAGGGAATTTCTCATATGCCACAAAACGGTTGAAGCTCCTGTTCAAAAATGATGCTCCGAAATCAACTTCTGTCACCTTAGTGATACATTTTGGGATAATACCTAAAGTTTAAAGCAGAAATTGGGGCACTTTTGAAATTTTCATTTTTTACAAAAATCGACAAGTCCGGGGCTTAGGGAATTTCTCATATGCCACAAAACGGTTGAAGCTCCTGTTCAAAAATGATGCTCCGAAATCAACTTCTGTCACCTTAGTGATACATTTTGGGATAATACCTAAAGTTTAAAGCAGAAATTGGGGCACTTTTGAAATTTTCATTTTTGACCAAAATCGACAGGTCCGAGGCTTAGGGAATTCTCATATGCCACAAAACGGTTGAAGCTCCTGTTCAAAAATGATGCTCCAAAATCAACTTCTGTCACCTTAGTGATACATTTTGGGATAGTACCTAAAGTTTAAAGCAGAAATTGGGGCACTTTTGAAATTTTCATTTTTGACCAAAATCGACAGGTCCGGGGCTTAGGGAATTTCTCATATGCCACAAAACGGTTGAAGCTCCTGTTCAAAAATGATGCTCCGAAATCAACTTCTGTCACCTTAGTGATACATTTTGGGATAATACCTAAAGTTTAAAGCAGAAATTGGGGCACTTTTGAAATTTTCATTTTTGACCAAAATCGACAGGTCCGGGGCTTAGGGAATTCTCATATGCCACAAAACGGTTGAAGCTCCTGTTCAAAAATGATGCTCCAAAATCAACTTCTGTCACCTTAGTGATACATTTTGGGATAGTACCTAAAGTTTAAAGCAGAAATTGGGGCACTTTTGAAATTTTCATTTTTTACAAAAATCGACAAGTCCGGGGCTTAGGGAATTTCTCATATGCCACAAAACGGTCGAAGCTCCTGTTCAAAAATGATGCTCCGAAATCAACTTCTGTCACCTTAGTGATACATTTTGGGATAGTACCTAATGTTTAAAGCAGAAATTGGGGCACTTTTGAAATTTTCATTTTTGACCAAAATCGACAGGTCCGGGGCTTATGGAATTCTCATATGCCACAAAACGGTTGAAGCTCCTGTTCAAAAATGATGCTCCGAAATCAACTTCTGTCACCTTAGTGATACATTTTGGGATAGTACCTAAAGTTTAAAGCAGAAATTGGGGCACTTTTGAAATTTTCATTTTTGACCAAAATCGACAGGTCCGGGGCTTAGGGAATTTCTCATATGCCACAAAACGGTTGAAGCTCCTGTTCAAAAATGATGCTCCGAAATCAACTTCTGTCACCTTAGTGATACATTTTGGGATAATACCTAAAGTTTAAAGCAGAAATTGGGGCACTTTTGAAATTTTCATTTTTGACCAAAATCGACAGGTCCAGGGCTTAGGGAATTCTCATATGCCACAAAACGGTTGAAGCTCCTGTTCAAAAATGATGCTCCGAAATCAACTTCTGTCACCTTAGTGAAACATTTTGGGATAGTACCTAAAGTTTAAAGCAGAAATTGGGGCACTTTTGAAATTTTCATTTTTGACCAAAATCGACAGGTCCGGGGCTTAGGGAATTCTCATATGCCACAAAACGGTTGAAGCTCCTGTTCAACAATGATGCTCCAAAATCAACTTCTGTCACCTTAGTGATACATTTTGGGATAGTACCTAAAGTTTAAAGCAGAAATTGGGGCACTTTTGAAATTTTCATTTTTGACCAAAATCGACAGGTCCGGGGCTTATGGAATTCTCATATGCCACAAAACGGTTGAAGCTCCTGTTCAAAAAGGATGCTCCGAAATCAACTTCTGTCACCTTAGTGATACATTTTGGGATAGTACCTAAAGTTTAAAGCAGAAATTGGGGCACTTTTGAAATTTTCATTTTTGACCAAAATCGACAGGTCCGGGGCTTATGGAATTCTCATATGCCACAAAACGGTTGAAGCTCCTGTTCAAAAATGATGCTCCGAAATAAACTTCTGTCACCTTAGTGATACATTTTGGGATAGTACCTAAAGTTTAAAGCAGAAATTGGGGCACTTTTGAAATTTTCATTTTTGACCAAAATCGACAGGTCCGGGGCTTATGGAATTCTCATATGCCACAAAACGATTGAAGCTCCTGTTCAAAAATGATGCTCCGAAATCAACTTCTGTCACCTTAGTGATACATTTTGGGATAGTACCTAAAGTTTAAAGCAGAAATTGGGGCACTTTTGAAATTTTCATTTTTGACCAAAATCGACAGGTCCGGGGCTTAGGGAATTCTCATATGCCACAAAACGGTTGAAGCTCCTGTTCAAAAATGATGCTCCAAAATCAACTTCTGTCACCTTAGTGATACATTTTGGGATAGTACCTAAAGTTTAAAGCAGAAATTGGGGCACTTTTGAAATTTTCATTTTTGACAAAAATCGACAAGTCCGGGGCTTAGGGAATTTCTCATATGCCACAAAACGGTTGAAGCTCCTGTTCAAAAATGATGCTCCGAAATCAACTTCTGTCACCTTAGTGATACATTTTGGGATAGTACCTAATGTTTAAAGCAGAAATTGGGGCACTTTTGAAATTTTCATTTTTGACCAAAATCGACAGGTCCGGGGCTTATGGAATTCTCATATGCCACAAAACGTTTGAAGCTCCTGTTCAAAAATGATGCTCCGAAATCAACTTCTGTCACCTTAGTGATACATTTTGGGATAGTACCTAAAGTTTAAAGCAGAAATTGGGGCACTTTTGAAATTTTCATTTTTGACCAAAATCGACAGGTCCGGGGCTTAGGGAATTCTCATATGCCACAAAACGGTTGAAACTCCTGTTCAAAAATGATGCTCCAAAATCAACTTCTGTCACCTTAGTGATACATTTTGGGATAGTACCTAAAGTTTAAAGCAGAAATTGGGGCACTTTTGAAATTTTCATTTTTGACCAAAATCGACAGGTCCGGGGCTTAGGGAATTTCTCATATGCCACAAAACGGTTGAAGCTCCTGTTCAAAAATGATGCTAAGAAATCAACTTCTGTCACCTTAGTGATACATTTTGGGATAGTACCTAAAGTTTAAAGCAGAAATTGGGGCACTTTTGAAATTTTAATTTTTGACCAAAATCGACAGGTCCGGGGCTTATGGAATTCTCATATGCCACAAAACGGTTGAAGCTCCTGTTCAAAAATGATGCTCCGAAATCAACTTCTGTCACCTTAGTGATACATTTTGGGATAGTACCTAAAGTTTAAAGCAGAAATTGGGGCACTTTTGAAATTTTCATTTTTGACCAAAATCGACAGGTGTGGGGCTTAGGGAATTTCTCATATGCCACAAAACGGTTGAAGCTCCTGTTCAAAAATGATGCTCCGAAATCAACTTCTGTCACCTTAGTGATACATTTTGGGAAAATACCTAAAGTTTAAAGCAGAAATTGGGGCACTTTTGAAATTTTCATTTTTGACCAAAATCGACAGGTCCGGGGCTTAGGGAATTCTCATATGCCACAAAACGGTTGAAGCTCCTGTTCAAAAATGATGCTCCAAAATCAACTTCTGTCACCTTAGTGATACATTTTGGGATAGTACCTAAAGTTTAAAGCAGAAATTGGGGCACTTTTGAAATTTTCATTTTTTACAAAAATCGACAAGTCCGGGGCTTAGGGAATTTCTCATATGCCACAAAACGGTTGAAGCTCCTGTTCAAAAATGATGCTCCGAAATCAACTTCTGTCACCTTAGTGATACATTTTGGGATAGTACCTAAAGTTTAAAGCAGAAATTGGGGCACTTTTGAAATTTTCATTTTTGACCAAAATCGACAGGTCCGGGGCTTAGGGAATTTCTCATATGCCACAAAACGGTTGAAGCTCCTGTTCAAAAATGATGCTCCGAAATCAACTTCTGTCACCTTAGTGATACATTTTGGGATAATACCTGAAGTTTAAAGCAGAAATTGGGGCACTTTTGAAATTTTCATTTTTGACCAAAATCGACAGGTCCAGGGCTTAGGGAATTCTCATATGCCACAAAACGGTTGAAGCTCCTGTTCAAAAATGATGCTCCAAAATCAACTTCTGTCACCTTAGTGATACATTTTGGGATAGTACCTAAAGTTTAAAGCAGAAATTGGGGCACTTTTGAAATTTTCATTTTTTACAAAAATCGACAAGTCCGGGGCTTAGGGAATTTCTCATATGCCACAAAACGGTTGAAGCTCCTGTTCAAAAATGATGCTCCGAAATCAACTTCTGTCACCTTAGTGATACATTTTGGGATAGTACCTAATGTTTAAAGCAGAAATTGGGGCACTTTTGAAATTTTCATTTTTGACCAAAATCGACAGGTCCGGGGCTTATGGAATTCTCATATGCCACAAAACGGTTGAAGCTCCTGTTCAAAAATGATGCTCCGAAATAAACTTCTGTCACCTTAGTGATACATTTTGGGATAGTACCTAAAGTTTAAAGCAGAAATTGGGGCACTTTTGAAATTTTCATTTTTGACCAAAATCGACAGGTTCGGGGCTTAGGGAATTCTCATATGCCACAAAACGGTTGAAGCTCCTGTTCAAAAATGATGCTCCAAAATCAACTTCTGTCACCTTAGTGATACATTTTGGGATAGTACCTAAAGTTTAAAGCAGAAATTGGGGCACTTTTGAAATTTTCATTTTTGACCAAAATCGACAGGTCCGGGGCTTATGGAATTCTCATATGCCACAAAACGGTTGAAGCTCCTGTTCAAAAATGATGCTCCGAAATCAACTTCTGTCACCTTAGTGATACATTTTGGGATAGTACCGAAAGTTTAAAGCAGAAATTGGGGCACTTTTGACATTTTCATTTTTGACCAAAATCGACAGGTCCGGGGCTTATGGAATTCTCATATGCCACAAAACGATTGAAGCTCCTGTTCAAAAATGATGCTCCAAAATCAACTTCTGTCACCTTAGTGATACATTTTGGGATAGTACCTAAAGTTTAAAGCAGAAATTGGGGCACTTTTGAAATTTTCATTTTTGACCAAAAATCGACAGGTCCGGGGATTAGGGAATTTCTCATATGCCACAAAACGGTTGAAGCAACTGTTCAAAAATGATGCTCCGAAATCAACTTCTGTCACCTTAGTGATACATTTTGGGATAGTACCTAAAGTTTAAAGCAGAAATTGGGGCACTTTTGAAATTTTCATTTTTGACCAAAATCGACAGGTCCGGGGCTTATGGAATTCTCATATGCCACAAAATGATTGAAGCTCCTGTTCAAAAATGATGCTCCGAAATCAACTTCTGTCACCTTAGTGATACATTTTGGGATAGTACCTAAAGGTTAAAGCAGAAATTGGGGCACTTTTGAAATTTTCATTTTTGACCAAAATCGACAGGTCCGGGGCTTATGGAATTCTCATATGCCACAAAACGGTTGAAGCTCCTGTTCAAAAAGGATGCTCCGAAATCAACTTCTGTCACCTTAGTGATACATTTTGGGATAGTACCTAAAGTTTAAAGCAGAAATTGGGGCACTTTTGAAATTTTCATTTTTGGCCAAAATCGACAGGTCCGGGGCTTATGGAATTCTCATATGCCACAAAACGGTTGAAGCTCCTGTTCAAAAATGATGCTCCGAAATAAACTTCTGTCACCTTAGTGATACATTTTGGGATAGTACCTAAAGTTTAAAGCAGAAATTGGGGCACTTTTGAAATTTTCATTTTTGACCAAAATCGACAGGTCCGGGGCTTATGGAATTCTCATATGCCACAAAACGATTGAAGCTCCTGTTCAAAAATGATGCTCCGAAATCAACTTCTGTCACCTTAGTGATACATTTTGGGATAGTACCTAAAGTTTAAAGCAGAAATTGGGGCACTTTTGAAATTTTCATTTTTGACCAAAATCGACAGGTCCGGGGCTTAGGGAATTTCTCATATGCCACAAAACGGTTGAAGCTCCTGTTCAAAGATGATGCTCCGAAATCAACTTCTGTCACCTTAGTGATACATTTTGGGATAATACCTAAAGTTTAAAGCAGAAATTGGGGCACTTTTGAAATTTTCATTTTTGACCAAAATCGACAGGTCCGGGGCTTAGGGAATTCTCATATGCCACAAAACGGTTGAAGCTCCTGTTCAAAAATGATGCTCCAAAATCAACTTCTGTCACCTTAGTGATACATTTTGGGATAGTACCTAAAATTTAAAGCAGAAATTGGGGCACTTTTGAAATTTTCATTTTTGACAAAAATCGACAAGTCCGGGGCTTAGGGAATTTCTCATATGCCACAAAACGGTTGAAGCTCCTGTTCAAAAATGATGCTCCAAAATCAACTTCTGTCACCTTAGTGATACATTTTGGGATAGTACCTAATGTTTAAAGCAGAAATTGGGGCACTTTTGAAATTTTCATTTTTGACCAAAATCGACAGGTCCGGGGCTTATGGAATTCTCATATGCCACAAAACGATTGAAGCTCCTGTTCAAAAATGATGCTCCGAAATCAACTTCTGTCACCTTAGTGATACATTTTGGGATAGTACCTAAAGTTTAAAGCAGAAATTGGGGCACTTTTGAAATTTTCATTTTTGACCAAAATCGACAGGTCCGGGGCTTAGGGAATTCTCATATGCCACAAAACGGTTGAAACTCCTGTTCAAAAATGATGCTCCAAAATCAACTTCTGTCACCTTAGTGATACATTTTGGGATAGTACCTAAAGTTTAAAGCAGAAATTGGGGCACTTTTGAAATTTTCATTTTTGACCAAAATCGACAAGTCCGGGGCTTAGGGAATTTCTCATATGCCACAAAACGGTTGAAGCTCCTGTTCAAAAATGATGCTAAGAAATCAACTTCTGTCACCTTAGTGATACATTTTGGGATAGTACCTAAAGTTTAAAGCAGAAATTGGGGCACTTTTGAAATTTTCATTTTTGACAAAAATCGACAAGTCCGGGGCTTAGGGAATTTCTCATATGCCACAAAACGGTTGAAGCTCCTGTTCAAAAATGATGCTCCGAAATCAACTTCTGTCACCTTAGTGATACATTTTGGGATAGTACCTAATGTTTAAAGCAGAAATTGGGGCACTTTTGAAATTTTCATTTTTGACCAAAATCGACAGGTCCGGGGCTTATGGAATTCTCATATGCCACAAAACGATTGAAGCTCCTGTTCAAAAATGATGCTCCGAAATCAACTTCTGTCACCTTAGTGATACATTTTGGGATAGTACCTAAAGTTTAAAGCAGAAATTGGGGCACTTTTGAAATTTTCATTTTTGACCAAAATCGACAGGTCCGGGGCTTAGGGAATTCTCATATGCCACAAAACGGTTGAAACTCCTGTTCAAAAATGATGCTCCAAAATCAACTTCTGTCACCTTAGTGATACATTTTGGGATAGTACCTAAAGTTTAAAGCAGAAATTGGGGCACTTTTGAAATTTTCATTTTTGACCAAAATCGACAAGTCCGGGGCTTAGGGAATTTCTCATATGCCACAAAACGGTTGAAGCTCCTGTTCAAAAATGATGCTAAGAAATCAACTTCTGTCACCTTAGTGATACATTTTGGGATAGTACCTAAAGTTTAAAGCAGAAATTGGGGCACTTTTGAAATTTTCATTTTTGACCAAAATCGACAGGTCCGGGGCTTATGGAATTTCTCATATGCCACAAAACGGTTGAAGCTCCTGTTCAAAAAGGATGCTCCGAAATCAACTTCTGTCACCTTAGTGATACATTTTGGGATAGTACCTAAAGTTTAAAGCAGAAATTGGGGCACTTTTGAAATTTTCATTTTTGACCAAAATCGACAGGTCCGGGGCTTATGGAATTCTCATATGCCACAAAACGGTTGAAGCTCCTGTTCAAAAATGATGCTCCGAAATAAACTTCTGTCACCTTAGTGATACATTTTGGGATAGTACCTAAAGTTTAAAGCAGAAATTGGGGCACTTTTGAAATTTTCATTTTTGACCAAAATCGACAGGTCCGGGGCTTATGGAATTCTCATATGCCACAAAACGATTGAAGCTCCTGTTCAAAAATGATGCTCCAAAATCAACTTCTGTCACCTTAGTGATACATTTTGGGATAGTACCTAAAGTTTAAAGCAGAAATTGGGGCACTTTTGAAATTTTCATTTTTGACCAAAATCGACAGGTCCGGGGCTTATGGAATTCTCATATGCCACAAAACGGTTGAAGCTCCTGTTCAAAAATGATGCTCCGAAATAAACTTCTGTCACCTTAGTGATACATTTTGGGATAGTACCTAAAGTTTAAAGCAGAAATTGGGGCACTTTTGAAATTTTAATTTTTGACCAAAATCGACAGGTCCGGGGCTTATGGAATTCTCATATGCCACAAAATGATTGAAGCTCCTGTTCAAAAATGATGCTCCGAAATCAACTTCTGTCACCTTAGTGATACATTTTGGGATAGTACCTAAAGGTTAAAGCAGAAATTGGGGCACTTTTGAAATTTTCATTTTTGACCAAAATCGACAGGTCCGGGGCTTATGGAATTCTCATATGCCACAAAACGGTTGAAGCTCCTGTTCAAAAAGGATGCTCCGAAATCAACTTCTGTCACCTTAGTGATACATTTTGGGATAGTACCTAAAGTTTAAAGCAGAAATTGGGGCACTTTTGAAATTTTCATTTTTGACCAAAATCGACAGGTCCGGGGCTTATGGAATTCTCATATGCCACAAAACGATTGAAGCTCCTGTTCAAAAATGATGCTCCAAAATCAACTTCTGTCACCTTAGTGATACATTTTGGGATAGTACCTAAAGTTTAAAGCAGAAATTGGGGCACTTTTGAAATTTTCATTTTTGACCAAAAATCGACAGGTCCGGGGATTAGGGAATTTCTCATATGCCACAAAACGGTTGAAGCAACTGTTCAAAAATGATGCTCCGAAATCAACTTCTGTCACCTTAGTGATACATTTTGGGATAGTACCTAAAGTTTAAAGCAGAAATTGGGGCACTTTTGAAATTTTAATTTTTGACCAAAATCGACAGGTCCGGGGCTTATGGAATTCTCATATGCCACAAAATGATTGAAGCTCCTGTTCAAAAATGATGCTCCGAAATCAACTTCTGTCACCTTAGTGATACATTTTGGGATAGTACCTAAAGGTTAAAGCAGAAATTGGGGCACTTTTGAAATTTTCATTTTTGACCAAAATCGACAGGTCCGGGGCTTATGGAATTCTCATATGCCACAAAACGGTTGAAGCTCCTGTTCAAAAAGGATGCTCCGAAATCAACTTCTGTCACCTTAGTGATACATTTTGGGATAGTACCTAAAGTTTAAAGCAGAAATTGGGGCACTTTTGAAATTTTCATTTTTGGCCAAAATCGACAGGTCCGGGGCTTATGGAATTCTCATATGCCACAAAACGGTTGAAGCTCCTGTTCAAAAATGATGCTCCGAAATAAACTTCTGTCACCTTAGTGATACATTTTGGGATAGTACCTAAAGTTTAAAGCAGAAATTGGGGCACTTTTGAAATTTTCATTTTTGACCAAAATCGACAGGTCCGGGGCTTATGGAATTCTCATATGCCACAAAACGATTGAAGCTCCTGTTCAAAAATGATGCTCCGAAATCAACTTCTGTCACCTTAGTGATACATTTTGGGATAGTACCTAAAGTTTAAAGCAGAAATTGGGGCACTTTTGAAATTTTCATTTTTGACCAAAATCGACAGGTCCGGGGCTTAGGGAATTTCTCATATGCCACAAAACGGTTGAAGCTCCTGTTCAAAGATGATGCTCCGAAATCAACTTCTGTCACCTTAGTGATACATTTTGGGATAATACCTAAAGTTTAAAGCAGAAATTGGGGCACTTTTGAAATTTTCATTTTTGACCAAAATCGACAGGTCCGGGGCTTAGGGAATTCTCATATGCCACAAAACGGTTGAAGCTCCTTTTCAAAAATGATGCTCCAAAATCAACTTCTGTCACCTTAGTGATACATTTTGGGATAGTACCTAAAATTTAAAGCAGAAATTGGGGCACTTTTGAAATTTTCATTTTTGACCAAAATCGACAGGTCCGGGGCTTATGGAATTCTCATATGCCACAAAACGATTGAAGCTCCTGTTCAAAAATGATGCTCCGAAATCAACTTCTGTCACCTTAGTGATACATTTTGGGATAGTACCTAAAGTTTAAAGCAGAAATTGGGGCACTTTTGAAATTTTCATTTTTGACCAAAATCGACAGGTCCGGGGCTTAGGGAATTCTCATATGCCACAAAACGGTTGAAACTCCTGTTCAAAAATGATGCTCCAAAATCAACTTCTGTCACCTTAGTGATACATTTTGGGATAGTACCTAAAGTTTAAAGCAGAAATTGGGGCACTTTTGAAATTTTCATTTTTGACCAAAATCGACAAGTCCGGGGCTTAGGGAATTTCTCATATGCCACAAAACGGTTGAAGCTCCTGTTCAAAAATGATGCTAAGAAATCAACTTCTGTCACCTTAGTGATACATTTTGGGATAGTACCTAAAGTTTAAAGCAGAAATTGGGGCACTTTTGAAATTTTCATTTTTGACAAAAATCGACAAGTCCGGGGCTTAGGGAATTTCTCATATGCCACAAAACGGTTGAAGCTCCTGTTCAAAAATGATGCTCCGAAATCAACTTCTGTCACCTTAGTGATACATTTTGGGATAGTACCTAATGTTTAAAGCAGAAATTGGGGCACTTTTGAAATTTTCATTTTTGACCAAAATCGACAGGTCCGGGGCTTATGGAATTCTCATATGCCACAAAACGATTGAAGCTCCTGTTCAAAAATGATGCTCCGAAATCAACTTCTGTCACCTTAGTGATACATTTTGGGATAGTACCTAAAGTTTAAAGCAGAAATTGGGGCACTTTTGAAATTTTCATTTTTGACCAAAATCGACAGGTCCGGGGCTTAGGGAATTCTCATATGCCACAAAACGGTTGAAACTCCTGTTCAAAAATGATGCTCCAAAATCAACTTCTGTCACCTTAGTGATACATTTTGGGATAGTACCTAAAGTTTAAAGCAGAAATTGGGGCACTTTTGAAATTTTCATTTTTGACCAAAATCGACAAGTCCGGGGCTTAGGGAATTTCTCATATGCCACAAAACGGTTGAAGCTCCTGTTCAAAAATGATGCTAAGAAATCAACTTCTGTCACCTTAGTGATACATTTTGGGATAGTACCTAAAGTTTAAAGCAGAAATTGGGGCACTTTTGAAATTTTCATTTTTGACCAAAATCGACAGGTCCGGGGCTTATGGAATTTCTCATATGCCACAAAACGGTTGAAGCTCCTGTTCAAAAAGGATGCTCCGAAATCAACTTCTGTCACCTTAGTGATACATTTTGGGATAGTACCTAAAGTTTAAAGCAGAAATTGGGGCACTTTTGAAATTTTCATTTTTGACCAAAATCGACAGGTCCGGGGCTTATGGAATTCTCATATGCCACAAAACGGTTGAAGCTCCTGTTCAAAAATGATGCTCCGAAATAAACTTCTGTCACCTTAGTGATACATTTTGGGATAGTACCTAAAGTTTAAAGCAGAAATTGGGGCACTTTTGAAATTTTCATTTTTGACCAAAATCGACAGGTCCGGGGCTTATGGAATTCTCATATGCCACAAAACGATTGAAGCTCCTGTTCAAAAATGATGCTCCAAAATCAACTTCTGTCACCTTAGTGATACATTTTGGGATAGTACCTAAAGTTTAAAGCAGAAATTGGGGCACTTTTGAAATTTTCATTTTTGACAAAAATCGACAAGTCCGGGGCTTAGGGAATTTCTCATATGCCACAAAACGGTTGAAGCTCCTGTTCAAAAATGATGCTCCGAAATCAACTTCTGTCACCTTAGTGATACATTTTGGGATAGTACCTAATGTTTAAAGCAGAAATTGGGGCACTTTTGAAATTTTCATTTTTGACCAAAATCGACAGGTCCGGGGCTTATGGAATTCTCATATGCCACAAAACGATTGAAGCTCCTGTTCAAAAATGATGCTCCGAAATCAACTTCTGTCACCTTAGTGATACATTTTGGGATAGTACCTAAAGTTTAAAGCAGAAATTGGGGCACTTTTGAAATTTTCATTTTTGACCAAAATCGACAGGTCCGGGGCTTAGGGAATTCTCATATGCCACAAAACGGTTGAAACTCCTGTTCAAAAATGATGCTCCAAAATCAACTTCTGTCACCTTAGTGATACATTTTGGGATAGTACCTAAAGTTTAAAGCAGAAATTGGGGCACTTTTGAAATTTTCATTTTTGACCAAAATCGACAAGTCCGGGGCTTAGGGAATTTCTCATATGCCACAAAACGGTTGAAGCTCCTGTTCAAAAATGATGCTAAGAAATCAACTTCTGTCACCTTAGTGATACATTTTGGGATAGTACCTAAAGTTTAAAGCAGAAATTGGGGCACTTTTGAAATTTTCATTTTTGACCAAAATCGACAGGTCCGGGGCTTATGGAATTTCTCATATGCCACAAAACGGTTGAAGCTCCTGTTCAAAAAGGATGCTCCGAAATCAACTTCTGTCACCTTAGTGATACATTTTGGGATAGTACCTAAAGTTTAAAGCAGAAATTGGGGCACTTTTGAAATTTTCATTTTTGACCAAAATCGACAGGTCCGGGGCTTATGGAATTCTCATATGCCACAAAACGGTTGAAGCTCCTGTTCAAAAATGATGCTCCGAAATAAACTTCTGTCACCTTAGTGATACATTTTGGGATAGTACCTAAAGTTTAAAGCAGAAATTGGGGCACTTTTGAAATTTTCATTTTTGACCAAAATCGACAGGTCCGGGGCTTATGGAATTCTCATATGCCACAAAACGATTGAAGCTCCTGTTCAAAAATGATGCTCCAAAATCAACTTCTGTCACCTTAGTGATACATTTTGGGATAGTACCTAAAGTTTAAAGCAGAAATTGGGGCACTTTTGAAATTTTCATTTTTGACAAAAATCGACAAGTCCGGGGCTTAGGGAATTTCTCATATGCCACAAAACGGTTGAAGCTCCTGTTCAAAAATGATGCTCCGAAATCAACTTCTGTCACCTTAGTGATACATTTTGGGATAGTACCTAATGTTTAAAGCAGAAATTGGGGCACTTTTGAAATTTTCATTTTTGACCAAAATCGACAGGTCCGGGGCTTATGGAATTCTCATATGCCACAAAACGATTGAAGCTCCTGTTCAAAAATGATGCTCCGAAATCAACTTCTGTCACCTTAGTGATACATTTTGGGATAGTACCTAAAGTTTAAAGCAGAAATTGGGGCACTTTTGAAATTTTCATTTTTGACCAAAATCGACAGGTCCGGGGCTTAGGGAATTCTCATATGCCACAAAACGGTTGAAACTCCTGTTCAAAAATGATGCTCCAAAATCAACTTCTGTCACCTTAGTGATACATTTTGGGATAGTACCTAAAGTTTAAAGCAGAAATTGGGGCACTTTTGAAATTTTCATTTTTGACCAAAATCGACAAGTCCGGGGCTTAGGGAATTTCTCATATGCCACAAAACGGTTGAAGCTCCTGTTCAAAAATGATGCTAAGAAATCAACTTCTGTCACCTTAGTGATACATTTTGGGATAGTACCTAAAGTTTAAAGCAGAAATTGGGGCACTTTTGAAATTTTCATTTTTGACCAAAATCGACAGGTCCGGGGCTTATGGAATTTCTCATATGCCACAAAACGGTTGAAGCTCCTGTTCAAAAAGGATGCTCCGAAATCAACTTCTGTCACCTTAGTGATACATTTTGGGATAGTACCTAAAGTTTAAAGCAGAAATTGGGGCACTTTTGAAATTTTCATTTTTGACCAAAATCGACAGGTCCGGGGCTTATGGAATTCTCATATGCCACAAAACGGTTGAAGCTCCTGTTCAAAAATGATGCTCCGAAATAAACTTCTGTCACCTTAGTGATACATTTTGGGATAGTACCTAAAGTTTAAAGCAGAAATTGGGGCACTTTTGAAATTTTCATTTTTGACCAAAATCGACAGGTCCGGGGCTTATGGAATTCTCATATGCCACAAAACGATTGAAGCTCCTGTTCAAAAATGATGCTCCAAAATCAACTTCTGTCACCTTAGTGATACATTTTGGGATAGTACCTAAAGTTTAAAGCAGAAATTGGGGCACTTTTGAAATTTTCATTTTTGACCAAAATCGACAGGTCCGGGGCTTATGGAATTCTCATATGCCACAAAACGGTTGAAGCTCCTGTTCAAAAATGATGCTCCGAAATAAACTTCTGTCACCTTAGTGATACATTTTGGGATAGTACCTAAAGTTTAAAGCAGAAATTGGGGCACTTTTGAAATTTTCATTTTTGACCAAAATCGACAGGTCCGGGGCTTATGGAATTCTCATATGCCACAAAATGATTGAAGCTCCTGTTCAAAAATGATGCTCCGAAATCAACTTCTGTCACCTTAGTGATACATTTTGGGATAGTACCTAAAGGTTAAAGCAGAAATTGGGGCACTTTTGAAATTTTCATTTTTGACCAAAATCGACAGGTCCGGGGCTTATGGAATTCTCATATGCCACAAAACGGTTGAAGCTCCTGTTCAAAAAGGATGCTCCGAAATCAACTTCTGTCACCTTAGTGATACATTTTGGGATAGTACCTAAAGTTTAAAGCAGAAATTGGGGCACTTTTGAAATTTTCATTTTTGACCAAAATCGACAGGTCCGGGGCTTATGGAATTCTCATATGCCACAAAACGATTGAAGCTCCTGTTCAAAAATGATGCTCCAAAATCAACTTCTGTCACCTTAGTGATACATTTTGGGATAGTACCTAAAGTTTAAAGCAGAAATTGGGGCACTTTTGAAATTTTCATTTTTGACCAAAAATCGACAGGTCCGGGGATTAGGGAATTTCTCATATGCCACAAAACGGTTGAAGCAACTGTTCAAAAATGATGCTCCGAAATCAACTTCTGTCACCTTAGTGATACATTTTGGGATAGTACCTAAAGTTTAAAGCAGAAATTGGGGCACTTTTGAAATTTTAATTTTTGACCAAAATCGACAGGTCCGGGGCTTATGGAATTCTCATATGCCACAAAATGATTGAAGCTCCTGTTCAAAAATGATGCTCCGAAATCAACTTCTGTCACCTTAGTGATACATTTTGGGATAGTACCTAAAGGTTAAAGCAGAAATTGGGGCACTTTTGAAATTTTCATTTTTGACCAAAATCGACAGGTCCGGGGCATATGGAATTCTCATATGCCACAAAACGGTTGAAGCTCCTGTTCAAAAAGGATGCTCCGAAATCAACTTCTGTCACCTTAGTGATACATTTTGGGATAGTACCTAAAGTTTAAAGCAGAAATTGGGGCACTTTTGAAATTTTCATTTTTGGCCAAAATCGACAGGTCCGGGGATTATGGAATTCTCATATGCCACAAAACGGTTGAAGCTCCTGTTCAAAAATGATGCTCCGAAATCAACTTCTGTCACCTTAGTGATACATTTTGGGATAGTACCTAAAGTTTAAAGCAGAAATTGGGGCACTTTTGAAATTTTCATTTTTGACCAAAATCGACAGGTCCGGGTCTTAGGGAATTTCTCATATGCCACAAAACGGTTGAAGCTCCTGTTCAACAATGATGCTCCAAAATCAACTTCTGTTACCTTAGTGATACATTTTGGGATAGTACCTAAAGTTTAAAGCAGAAATTGGGGCACTTTTGAAATTTTCATTTTTGACCAAAATCGACAGGTCCGGGGCTTATGGAATTCTCATATGCCACAAAACGGTTGAAGCTCCTGTTCAAAAATGATGCTCCGAAATCAACTTCTGTCACCTTAGTGATACATTTTGGGATAGTACCGAAAGTTTAAAGCAGAAATTGGGGCACTTTTGAAATTTTCATTTTTGACCAAAATCGACAGGTCCGGGGCTTATGGAATTCTCATATGCCACAAAACGATTGAAGCTCCTGTTCAAAAATGATGCTCCAAAATCAACTTCTGTCACCTTAGTGATACATTTTGGGATAGTACCTAAAGTTTAAAGCAGAAATTGGGGCACTTTTGAAATTTTCATTTTTGACCAAAAATCGACAGGTCCGGGGATTAGGGAATTTCTCATATGCCACAAAACGGTTGAAGCAACTGTTCAAAAATGATGCTCCGAAATCAACTTCTGTCACCTTAGTGATACATTTTGGGATAGTACCTAAAGTTTAAAGCAGAAATTGGGGCACTTTTGAAATTTTCATTTTTGACCAAAATCGACAGGTCCGGGGCTTATGGAATTCTCATATGCCACAAAATGATTGAAGCTCCTGTTCAAAAATGATGCTCCGAAATCAACTTCTGTCACCTTAGTGATACATTTTGGGATAGTACCTAAAGGTTAAAGCAGAAATTGGGGCACTTTTGAAATTTTCATTTTTGACCAAAATCGACAGGTCCGGGGCTTATGGAATTCTCATATGCCACAAAACGGTTGAAGCTCCTGTTCAAAAAGGATGCTCCGAAATCAACTTCTGTCACCTTAGTGATACATTTTGGGATAGTACCTAAAGTTTAAAGCAGAAATTGGGGCACTTTTGAAATTTTCATTTTTGACCAAAATCGACAGGTCCGGGGCTTATGGAATTCTCATATGCCACAAAACGGTTGAAGCTCCTGTTCAAAAATGATGCTCCGAAATAAACTTCTGTCACCTTAGTGATACATTTTGGGATAGTACCTAAAGTTTAAAGCAGAAATTGGGGCACTTTTGAAATTTTCATTTTTGACCAAAATCGACAGGTCCGGGGCTTATGGAATTCTCATATGCCACAAAACGATTGAAGCTCCTGTTCAAAAATGATGCTCCGAAATCAACTTCTGTCACCTTAGTGATACATTTTGGGATAGTACCTAAAGTTTAAAGCAGAAATTGGGGCACTTTTGAAATTTTCATTTTTGACAAAAATCGACAAGTCCGGGGCTTAGGGAATTTCTCATATGCCACAAAACGGTTGAAGCTCCTGTTCAAAAATGATGCTCCAAAATCAACTTCTGTCACCTTAGTGATACATTTTGGGATAGTACCTAATGTTTAAAGCAGAAATTGGGGCACTTTTGAAATTTTCATTTTTGACCAAAATCGACAGGTCCGGGGCTTATGGAATTCTCATATGCCACAAAACGATTGAAGCTCCTGTTCAAAAATGATGCTCCGAAATCAACTTCTGTCACCTTAGTGATACATTTTGGGATAGTACCTAAAGTTTAAAGCAGAAATTGGGGCACTTTTGAAATTTTCATTTTTGACCAAAATCGACAGGTCCGGGGCTTAGGGAATTCTCATATGCCACAAAACGGTTGAAACTCCTGTTCAAAAATGATGCTCCAAAATCAACTTCTGTCACCTTAGTGATACATTTTGGGATAGTACCTAAAGTTTAAAGCAGAAATTGGGGCACTTTTGAAATTTTCATTTTTGACCAAAATCGACAAGTCCGGGGCTTAGGGAATTTCTCATATGCCACAAAACGGTTGAAGCAACTGTTCAAAAATGATGCTCCGAAATCAACTTCTGTCACCTTAGTGATACATTTTGGGATAGTACCTAAAGTTTAAAGCAGAAATTGGGGCACTTTTGAAATTTTAATTTTTGACCAAAATCGACAGGTCCGGGGCTTATGGAATTCTCATATGCCACAAAATGATTGAAGCTCCTGTTCAAAAATGATGCTCCGAAATCAACTTCTGTCACCTTAGTGATACATTTTGGGATAGTACCTAAAGGTTAAAGCAGAAATTGGGGCACTTTTGAAATTTTCATTTTTGACCAAAATCGACAGGTCCGGGGCATATGGAATTCTCATATGCCACAAAACGGTTGAAGCTCCTGTTCAAAAAGGATGCTCCGAAATCAACTTCTGTCACCTTAGTGATACATTTTGGGATAGTACCTAAAGTTTAAAGCAGAAATTGGGGCACTTTTGAAATTTTCATTTTTGGCCAAAATCGACAGGTCCGGGGATTATGGAATTCTCATATGCCACAAAACGGTTGAAGCTCCTGTTCAAAAATGATGCTCCGAAATCAACTTCTGTCACCTTAGTGATACATTTTGGGATAGTACCTAAAGTTTAAAGCAGAAATTGGGGCACTTTTGAAATTTTCATTTTTGACCAAAATCGACAGGTCCGGGTCTTAGGGAATTTCTCATATGCCACAAAACGGTTGAAGCTCCTGTTCAACAATGATGCTCCAAAATCAACTTCTGTTACCTTAGTGATACATTTTGGGATAGTACCTAAAGTTTAAAGCAGAAATTGGGGCACTTTTGAAATTTTCATTTTTGACCAAAATCGACAGGTCCGGGGCTTATGGAATTCTCATATGCCACAAAACGGTTGAAGCTCCTGTTCAAAAATGATGCTCCGAAATCAACTTCTGTCACCTTAGTGATACATTTTGGGATAGTACCGAAAGTTTAAAGCAGAAATTGGGGCACTTTTGAAATTTTCATTTTTGACCAAAATCGACAGGTCCGGGGCTTATGGAATTCTCATATGCCACAAAACGATTGAAGCTCCTGTTCAAAAATGATGCTCCAAAATCAACTTCTGTCACCTTAGTGATACATTTTGGGATAGTACCTAAAGTTTAAAGCAGAAATTGGGGCACTTTTGAAATTTTCATTTTTGACCAAAAATCGACAGGTCCGGGGATTAGGGAATTTCTCATATGCCACAAAACGGTTGAAGCAACTGTTCAAAAATGATGCTCCGAAATCAACTTCTGTCACCTTAGTGATACATTTTGGGATAGTACCTAAAGTTTAAAGCAGAAATTGGGGCACTTTTGAAATTTTCATTTTTGACCAAAATCGACAGGTCCGGGGCTTATGGAATTCTCATATGCCACAAAATGATTGAAGCTCCTGTTCAAAAATGATGCTCCGAAATCAACTTCTGTCACCTTAGTGATACATTTTGGGATAGTACCTAAAGGTTAAAGCAGAAATTGGGGCACTTTTGAAATTTTCATTTTTGACCAAAATCGACAGGTCCGGGGCTTATGGAATTCTCATATGCCACAAAACGGTTGAAGCTCCTGTTCAAAAAGGATGCTCCGAAATCAACTTCTGTCACCTTAGTGATACATTTTGGGATAGTACCTAAAGTTTAAAGCAGAAATTGGGGCACTTTTGAAATTTTCATTTTTGACCAAAATCGACAGGTCCGGGGCTTATGGAATTCTCATATGCCACAAAACGGTTGAAGCTCCTGTTCAAAAATGATGCTCCGAAATAAACTTCTGTCACCTTAGTGATACATTTTGGGATAGTACCTAAAGTTTAAAGCAGAAATTGGGGCACTTTTGAAATTTTCATTTTTGACCAAAATCGACAGGTCCGGGGCTTATGGAATTCTCATATGCCACAAAACGATTGAAGCTCCTGTTCAAAAATGATGCTCCGAAATCAACTTCTGTCACCTTAGTGATACATTTTGGGATAGTACCTAAAGTTTAAAGCAGAAATTGGGGCACTTTTGAAATTTTCATTTTTGACAAAAATCGACAAGTCCGGGGCTTAGGGAATTTCTCATATGCCACAAAACGGTTGAAGCTCCTGTTCAAAAATGATGCTCCAAAATCAACTTCTGTCACCTTAGTGATACATTTTGGGATAGTACCTAATGTTTAAAGCAGAAATTGGGGCACTTTTGAAATTTTCATTTTTGACCAAAATCGACAGGTCCGGGGCTTATGGAATTCTCATATGCCACAAAACGATTGAAGCTCCTGTTCAAAAATGATGCTCCGAAATCAACTTCTGTCACCTTAGTGATACATTTTGGGATAGTACCTAAAGTTTAAAGCAGAAATTGGGGCACTTTTGAAATTTTCATTTTTGACCAAAATCGACAGGTCCGGGGCTTAGGGAATTCTCATATGCCACAAAACGGTTGAAACTCCTGTTCAAAAATGATGCTCCAAAATCAACTTCTGTCACCTTAGTGATACATTTTGGGATAGTACCTAAAGTTTAAAGCAGAAATTGGGGCACTTTTGAAATTTTCATTTTTGACCAAAATCGACAAGTCCGGGGCTTAGGGAATTTCTCATATGCCACAAAACGGTTGAAGCTCCTGTTCAAAAATGATGCTAAGAAATCAACTTCTGTCACCTTAGTGATACATTTTGGGATAGTACCTAAAGTTTAAAGCAGAAATTGGGGCACTTTTGAAATTTTCATTTTTGACAAAAATCGACAAGTCCGGGGCTTAGGGAATTTCTCATATGCCACAAAACGGTTGAAGCTCCTGTTCAAAAATGATGCTCCGAAATCAACTTCTGTCACCTTAGTGATACATTTTGGGATAGTACCTAATGTTTAAAGCAGAAATTGGGGCACTTTTGAAATTTTCATTTTTGACCAAAATCGACAGGTCCGGGGCTTATGGAATTCTCATATGCCACAAAACGATTGAAGCTCCTGTTCAAAAATGATGCTCCGAAATCAACTTCTGTCACCTTAGTGATACATTTTGGGATAGTACCTAAAGTTTAAAGCAGAAATTGGGGCACTTTTGAAATTTTCATTTTTGACCAAAATCGACAGGTCCGGGGCTTAGGGAATTCTCATATGCCACAAAACGGTTGAAACTCCTGTTCAAAAATGATGCTCCAAAATCAACTTCTGTCACCTTAGTGATACATTTTGGGATAGTACCTAAAGTTTAAAGCAGAAATTGGGGCACTTTTGAAATTTTCATTTTTGACCAAAATCGACAAGTCCGGGGCTTAGGGAATTTCTCATATGCCACAAAACGGTTGAAGCTCCTGTTCAAAAATGATGCTAAGAAATCAACTTCTGTCACCTTAGTGATACATTTTGGGATAGTACCTAAAGTTTAAAGCAGAAATTGGGGCACTTTTGAAATTTTCATTTTTGACCAAAATCGACAGGTCCGGGGCTTATGGAATTTCTCATATGCCACAAAACGGTTGAAGCTCCTGTTCAAAAAGGATGCTCCGAAATCAACTTCTGTCACCTTAGTGATACATTTTGGGATAGTACCTAAAGTTTAAAGCAGAAATTGGGGCACTTTTGAAATTTTCATTTTTGACCAAAATCGACAGGTCTGGGGCTTATGGAATTCTCATATGCCACAAAACGGTTGAAGCTCCTGTTCAAAAATGATGCTCCGAAATAAACTTCTGTCACCTTAGTGATACATTTTGGGATAGTACCTAAAGTTTAAAGCAGAAATTGGGGCACTTTTGAAATTTTCATTTTTGACCAAAATCGACAGGTCCGGGGCTTATGGAATTCTCATATGCCACAAAACGATTGAAGCTCCTGTTCAAAAATGATGCTCCAAAATCAACTTCTGTCACCTTAGTGATACATTTTGGGATAGTACCTAAAGTTTAAAGCAGAAATTGGGGCACTTTTGAAATTTTCATTTTTGACCAAAATCGACAGGTCCGGGGCTTATGGAATTCTCATATGCCACAAAACGGTTGAAGCTCCTGTTCAAAAATGATGCTCCGAAATAAACTTCTGTCACCTTAGTGATACATTTTGGGATAGTACCTAAAGTTTAAAGCAGAAATTGGGGCACTTTTGAAATTTTCATTTTTGACCAAAATCGACAGGTCCGGGGCTTATGGAATTCTCATATGCCACAAAATGATTGAAGCTCCTGTTCAAAAATGATGCTCCGAAATCAACTTCTGTCACCTTAGTGATACATTTTGGGATAGTACCTAAAGGTTAAAGCAGAAATTGGGGCACTTTTGAAATTTTCATTTTTGACCAAAATCGACAGGTCCGGGGCTTATGGAATTCTCATATGCCACAAAACGGTTGAAGCTCCTGTTCAAAAAGGATGCTCCGAAATCAACTTCTGTCACCTTAGTGATACATTTTGGGATAGTACCTAAAGTTTAAAGCAGAAATTGGGGCACTTTTGAAATTTTCATTTTTGACCAAAATCGACAGGTCCGGGGCTTATGGAATTCTCATATGCCACAAAACGATTGAAGCTCCTGTTCAAAAATGATGCTCCAAAATCAACTTCTGTCACCTTAGTGATACATTTTGGGATAGTACCTAAAGTTTAAAGCAGAAATTGGGGCACTTTTGAAATTTTCATTTTTGACCAAAAATCGACAGGTCCGGGGATTAGGGAATTTCTCATATGCCACAAAACGGTTGAAGCAACTGTTCAAAAATGATGCTCCGAAATCAACTTCTGTCACCTTAGTGATACATTTTGGGATAGTACCTAAAGTTTAAAGCAGAAATTGGGGCACTTTTGAAATTTTAATTTTTGACCAAAATCGACAGGTCCGGGGCTTATGAAATTCTCATATGCCACAAAATGATTGAAGCTCCTGTTCAAAAATGATGCTCCGAAATCAACTTCTGTCACCTTAGTGATACATTTTGGGATAGTACCTAAAGGTTAAAGCAGAAATTGGGGCACTTTTGAAATTTTCATTTTTGACCAAAATCGACAGGTCCGGGGCATATGGAATTCTCATATGCCACAAAACGGTTGAAGCTCCTGTTCAAAAAGGATGCTCCGAAATCAACTTCTGTCACCTTAGTGATACATTTTGGGATAGTACCTAAAGTTTAAAGCAGAAATTGGGGCACTTTTGAAATTTTCATTTTTGGCCAAAATCGACAGGTCCGGGGATTATGGAATTCTCATATGCCACAAAACGGTTGAAGCTCCTGTTCAAAAATGATGCTCCGAAATCAACTTCTGTCACCTTAGTGATACATTTTGGGATAGTACCTAAAGTTTAAAGCAGAAATTGGGGCACTTTTGAAATTTTCATTTTTGACCAAAATCGACAGGTCCGGGGCTTAGGGAATTTCTCATATGCCACAAAACGGTTGAAGCTCCTGTTCAACAATGATGCTCCAAAATCAACTTCTGTTACCTTAGTGATACATTTTGGGATAGTACCTAAAGTTTAAAGCAGAAATTGGGGCACTTTTGAAATTTTCATTTTTGACCAAAATCGACAGGTCCGGGGCTTATGGAATTCTCATATGCCACAAAACGGTTGAAGCTCCTGTTCAAAAATGATGCTCCGAAATCAACTTCTGTCACCTTAGTGATACATTTTGGGATAGTACCGAAAGTTTAAAGCAGAAATTGGGGCACTTTTGAAATTTTCATTTTTGACCAAAAATCGACAGGTCCGGGGATTAGGGAATTTCTCATATGCCACAAAACGGTTGAAGCAACTGTTCAAAAATGATGCTCCGAAATCAACTTCTGTCACCTTAGTGATACATTTTGGGATAGTACCTAAAGTTTAAAGCAGAAATTGGGGCACTTTTGAAATTTTCATTTTTGACCAAAATCGACAGGTCCGGGGCTTATGGAATTCTCATATGCCACAAAATGATTGAAGCTCCTGTTCAAAAATGATGCTCCGAAATCAACTTCTGTCACCTTAGTGATACATTTTGGGATAGTACCTAAAGTTTAAAGCAGAAATTGGGGCACTTTTGAAATTTTCATTTTTGACCAAAATCGACAGGTCCGGGGCTTATGGAATTCTCATATGCCACAAAACGATTGAAGCTCCTGTTCAAAAATGATGCTCCGAAATCAACTTCTGTCACCTTAGTGATACATTTTGGGATAGTACCTAAAGTTTAAAGCAGAAATTGGGGCACTTTTGAAATTTTCATTTTTGACCAAAATCGACAGGTCCGGGGCTTAGGGAATTTCTCATATGCCACAAAACGGTTGAAGCTCCTGTTCAAAAATGATGCTCCGAAATCAACTTCTGTCACCTTAGTGATACATTTTGGGATAATACCTAAAGTTTAAAGCAGAAATTGGGGCACTTTTGAAATTTTCATTTTTGACCAAAATCGACAGGTCCGAGGCTTAGGGAATTCTCATATGCCACAAAACGGTTGAAGCTCCTGTTCAAAAATGATGCTCCAAAATCAACTTCTGTCACCTTAGTGATACATTTTGGGATAGTACCTAAAGTTTAAAGCAGAAATTGGGGCACTTTTGAAATTTTCATTTTTGACCAAAATCGACAGGTCCGGGGCTTAGGGAATTTCTCATATGCCACAAAACGGTTGAAGCTCCTGTTCAAAAATGATGCTCCGAAATCAACTTCTGTCACCTTAGTGATACATTTTGGGATAATACCTAAAGTTTAAAGCAGAAATTGGGGCACTTTTGAAATTTTCATTTTTGACCAAAATCGACAGGTCCGGGGCTTAGGGAATTCTCATATGCCACAAAACGGTTGAAGCTCCTGTTAAAAAATGATGCTTCAAAATCAACTTCTGTCACCTTAGTGATACATTTTGGGATAGTACCTAAAGTTTAAAGCAGAAATTGGGGCACTTTTGAAATTTTCATTTTTTACAAAAATCGACAAGTCCGGGGCTTAGGGAATTTCTCATATGCCACAAAACGGTTGAAGCTCCTGTTCAAAAATGATGCTCCGAAATCAACTTCTGTCACCTTAGTGATACATTTTGGGATAGTACCTAATGTTTAAAGCAGAAATTGGGGCACTTTTGAAATTTTCATTTTTGACCAAAATCGACAGGTCCGGGGCTTATGGAATTCTCATATGCCACAAAACGGTTGAAGCTCCTGTTCAAAAATGATGCTCCGAAATCAACTTCTGTCACCTTAGTGATACATTTTGGGATAGTACCTAAAGTTTAAAGCAGAAATTGGGGCACTTTTGAAATTTTCATTTTTGACCAAAATCGACAGGTCCGGGGCTTAGGGAATTTCTCATATGCCACAAAACGGTTGAAGCTCCTGTTCAAAAATGATGCTCCGAAATCAACTTCTGTCACCTTAGTGATACATTTTGGGATAATACCTAAAGTTTAAAGCAGAAATTGGGGCACTTTTGAAATTTTCATTTTTGACCAAAATCGACAGGTCCAGGGCTTAGGGAATTCTCATATGCCACAAAACGGTTGAAGCTCCTGTTCAAAAATGATGCTCCAAAATCAACTTCTGTCACCTTAGTGATACATTTTGGGATAGTACCTAAAGTTTAAAGCAGAAATTGGGGCACTTTTGAAATTTTCATTTTTTACAAAAATCGACAAGTCCGGGGCTTAGGGAATTTCTCATATGCCACAAAACGGTTGAAGCTCCTGTTCAAAAATGATGCTCCGAAATCAACTTCTGTCACCTTAGTGATACATTTTGGGATAGTACCTAATGTTTAAAGCAGAAATTGGGGCACTTTTGAAATTTTCATTTTTGACCAAAAATCGACAGGTCCGGGGATTAGGGAATTTCTCATATGCCACAAAACGGTTGAAGCAACTGTTCAAAAATGATGCTCCGAAATCAACTTCTGTCACCTTAGTGATACATTTTGGGATAGTACCTAAAGTTTAAAGCAGAAATTGGGGCACTTTTGAAATTTTCATTTTTGACCAAAATCGACAGGTCCGGGGCTTATGGAATTCTCATATGCCACAAAATGATTGAAGCTCCTGTTCAAAAATGATGCTCCGAAATCAACTTCTGTCACCTTAGTGATACATTTTGGGATAGTACCTAAAGGTTAAAGCAGAAATTGGGGCACTTTTGAAATTTTCATTTTTGACCAAAATCGACAGGTCCGGGGCTTATGGAATTCTCATATGCCACAAAACGGTTGAAGCTCCTGTTCAAAAAGGATGCTCCGAAATCAACTTCTGTCACCTTAGTGATACATTTTGGGATAGTACCTAAAGTTTAAAGCAGAAATTGGGGCACTTTTGAAATTTTCATTTTTGACCAAAATCGACAGGTCCGGGGCTTATGGAATTCTCATATGCCACAAAACGGTTGAAGCTCCTGTTCAAAAATGATGCTCCGAAATAAACTTCTGTCACCTTAGTGATACATTTTGGGATAGTACCTAAAGTTTAAAGCAGAAATTGGGGCACTTTTGAAATTTTCATTTTTGACCAAAATCGACAGGTCCGGGGCTTATGGAATTCTCATATGCCACAAAACGATTGAAGCTCCTGTTCAAAAATGATGCTCCGAAATCAACTTCTGTCACCTTAGTGATACATTTTGGGATAGTACCTAAAGTTTAAAGCAGAAATTGGGGCACTTTTGAAATTTTCATTTTTGACAAAAATCGACAAGTCCGGGGCTTAGGGAATTTCTCATATGCCACAAAACGGTTGAAGCTCCTGTTCAAAAATGATGCTCCAAAATCAACTTCTGTCACCTTAGTGATACATTTTGGGATAGTACCTAATGTTTAAAGCAGAAATTGGGGCACTTTTGAAATTTTCATTTTTGACCAAAATCGACAGGTCCGGGGCTTATGGAATTCTCATATGCCACAAAACGATTGAAGCTCCTGTTCAAAAATGATGCTCCGAAATCAACTTCTGTCACCTTAGTGATACATTTTGGGATAGTACCTAAAGTTTAAAGCAGAAATTGGGGCACTTTTGAAATTTTCATTTTTGACCAAAATCGACAGGTCCGGGGCTTAGGGAATTCTCATATGCCACAAAACGGTTGAAACTCCTGTTCAAAAATGATGCTCCAAAATCAACTTCTGTCACCTTAGTGATACATTTTGGGATAGTACCTAAAGTTTAAAGCAGAAATTGGGGCACTTTTGAAATTTTCATTTTTGACCAAAATCGACAAGTCCGTGGCTTAGGGAATTTCTCATATGCCACAAAACGGTTGAAGCTCCTGTTCAAAAATGATGCTAAGAAATCAACTTCTGTCACCTTAGTGATACATTTTGGGATAGTACCTAAAGTTTAAAGCAGAAATTGGGGCACTTTTGAAATTTTCATTTTTGACAAAAATCGACAAGTCCGGGGCTTAGGGAATTTCTCATATGCCACAAAACGGTTGAAGCTCCTGTTCAAAAATGATGCTCCGAAATCAACTTCTGTCACCTTAGTGATACATTTTGGGATAGTACCTAATGTTTAAAGCAGAAATTGGGGCACTTTTGAAATTTTCATTTTTGACCAAAATCGACAGGTCCGGGGCTTATGGAATTCTCATATGCCACAAAACGATTGAAGCTCCTGTTCAAAAATGATGCTCCGAAATCAACTTCTGTCACCTTAGTGATACATTTTGGGATAGTACCTAAAGTTTAAAGCAGAAATTGGGGCACTTTTGAAATTTTCATTTTTGACCAAAATCGACAGGTCCGGGGCTTAGGGAATTCTCATATGCCACAAAACGGTTGAAACTCCTGTTCAAAAATGATGCTCCAAAATCAACTTCTGTCACCTTAGTGATACATTTTGGGATAGTACCTAAAGTTTAAAGCAGAAATTGGGGCACTTTTGAAATTTTCATTTTTGACCAAAATCGACAAGTCCGGGGCTTAGGGAATTTCTCATATGCCACAAAACGGTTGAAGCTCCTGTTCAAAAATGATGCTAAGAAATCAACTTCTGTCACCTTAGTGATACATTTTGGGATAGTACCTAAAGTTTAAAGCAGAAATTGGGGCACTTTTGAAATTTTCATTTTTGACCAAAATCGACAGGTCCGGGGCTTATGGAATTTCTCATATGCCACAAAACGGTTGAAGCTCCTGTTCAAAAAGGATGCTCCGAAATCAACTTCTGTCACCTTAGTGATACATTTTGGGATAGTACCTAAAGTTTAAAGCAGAAATTGGGGCACTTTTGAAATTTTCATTTTTGACCAAAATCGACAGGTCCGGGGCTTATGGAATTCTCATATGCCACAAAACGGTTGAAGCTCCTGTTCAAAAATGATGCTCCGAAATAAACTTCTGTCACCTTAGTGATACATTTTGGGATAGTACCTAAAGTTTAAAGCAGAAATTGGGGCACTTTTGAAATTTTCATTTTTGACCAAAATCGACAGGTCCGGGGCTTATGGAATTCTCATATGCCACAAAACGATTGAAGCTCCTGTTCAAAAATGATGCTCCAAAATCAACTTCTGTCACCTTAGTGATACATTTTGGGATAGTACCTAAAGTTTAAAGCAGAAATTGGGGCACTTTTGAAATTTTCATTTTTGACCAAAATCGACAGGTCCGGGGCTTATGGAATTCTCATATGCCACAAAACGGTTGAAGCTCCTGTTCAAAAATGATGCTCCGAAATAAACTTCTGTCACCTTAGTGATACATTTTGGGATAGTACCTAAAGTTTAAAGCAGAAATTGGGGCACTTTTGAAATTTTCATTTTTGACCAAAATCGACAGGTCCGGGGCTTATGGAATTCTCATATGCCACAAAATGATTGAAGCTCCTGTTCAAAAATGATGCTCCGAAATCAACTTCTGTCACCTTAGTGATACATTTTGGGATAGTACCTAAAGGTTAAAGCAGAAATTGGGGCACTTTTGAAATTTTCATTTTTGACCAAAATCGACAGGTCCGGGGCTTATGGAATTCTCATATGCCACAAAACGGTTGAAGCTCCTGTTCAAAAAGGATGCTCCGAAATCAACTTCTGTCACCTTAGTGATACATTTTGGGATAGTACCTAAAGTTTAAAGCAGAAATTGGGGCACTTTTGAAATTTTCATTTTTGACCAAAATCGACAGGTCCGGGGCTTATGGAATTCTCATATGCCACAAAACGATTGAAGCTCCTGTTCAAAAATGATGCTCCAAAATCAACTTCTGTCACCTTAGTGATACATTTTGGGATAGTACCTAAAGTTTAAAGCAGAAATTGGGGCACTTTTGAAATTTTCATTTTTGACCAAAAATCGACAGGTCCGGGGATTAGGGAATTTCTCATATGCCACAAAACGGTTGAAGCAACTGTTCAAAAATGATGCTCCGAAATCAACTTCTGTCACCTTAGTGATACATTTTGGGATAGTACCTAAAGTTTAAAGCAGAAATTGGGGCACTTTTGAAATTTTAATTTTTGACCAAAATCGACAGGTCCGGGGCTTATGAAATTCTCATATGCCACAAAATGATTGAAGCTCCTGTTCAAAAATGATGCTCCGAAATCAACTTCTGTCACCTTAGTGATACATTTTGGGATAGTACCTAAAGGTTAAAGCAGAAATTGGGGCACTTTTGAAATTTTCATTTTTGACCAAAATCGACAGGTCCGGGGCATATGGAATTCTCATATGCCACAAAACGGTTGAAGCTCCTGTTCAAAAAGGATGCTCCGAAATCAACTTCTGTCACCTTAGTGATACATTTTGGGATAGTACCTAAAGTTTAAAGCAGAAATTGGGGCACTTTTGAAATTTTCATTTTTGGCCAAAATCGACAGGTCCGGGGATTATGGAATTCTCATATGCCACAAAACGGTTGAAGCTCCTGTTCAAAAATGATGCTCCGAAATCAACTTCTGTCACCTTAGTGATACATTTTGGGATAGTACCTAAAGTTTAAAGCAGAAATTGGGGCACTTTTGAAATTTTCATTTTTGACCAAAATCGACAGGTCCGGGGCTTAGGGAATTTCTCATATGCCACAAAACGGTTGAAGCTCCTGTTCAACAATGATGCTCCAAAATCAACTTCTGTTACCTTAGTGATACATTTTGGGATAGTACCTAAAGTTTAAAGCAGAAATTGGGGCACTTTTGAAATTTTCATTTTTGACCAAAATCGACAGGTCCGGGGCTTATGGAATTCTCATATGCCACAAAACGGTTGAAGCTCCTGTTCAAAAATGATGCTCCGAAATCAACTTCTGTCACCTTAGTGATACATTTTGGGATAGTACCGAAAGTTTAAAGCAGAAATTGGGGCACTTTTGAAATTTTCATTTTTGACCAAAAATCGACAGGTCCGGGGATTAGGGAATTTCTCATATGCCACAAAACGGTTGAAGCAACTGTTCAAAAATGATGCTCCGAAATCAACTTCTGTCACCTTAGTGATACATTTTGGGATAGTACCTAAAGTTTAAAGCAGAAATTGGGGCACTTTTGAAATTTTCATTTTTGACCAAAATCGACAGGTCCGGGGCTTATGGAATTCTCATATGCCACAAAATGATTGAAGCTCCTGTTCAAAAATGATGCTCCGAAATCAACTTCTGTCACCTTAGTGATACATTTTGGGATAGTACCTAAAGTTTAAAGCAGAAATTGGGGCACTTTTGAAATTTTCATTTTTGACCAAAATCGACAGGTCCGGGGCTTATGGAATTCTCATATGCCACAAAACGATTGAAGCTCCTGTTCAAAAATGATGCTCCGAAATCAACTTCTGTCACCTTAGTGATACATTTTGGGATAGTACCTAAAGTTTAAAGCAGAAATTGGGGCACTTTTGAAATTTTCATTTTTGACCAAAATCGACAGGTCCGGGGCTTAGGGAATTTCTCATATGCCACAAAACGGTTGAAGCTCCTGTTCAAAAATGATGCTCCGAAATCAACTTCTGTCACCTTAGTGATACATTTTGGGATAATACCTAAAGTTTAAAGCAGAAATTGGGGCACTTTTGAAATTTTCATTTTTGACCAAAATCGACAGGTCCGAGGCTTAGGGAATTCTCATATGCCACAAAACGGTTGAAGCTCCTGTTCAAAAATGATGCTCCAAAATCAACTTCTGTCACCTTAGTGATACATTTTGGGATAGTACCTAAAGTTTAAAGCAGAAATTGGGGCACTTTTGAAATTTTCATTTTTGACCAAAATCGACAGGTCCGGGGCTTAGGGAATTTCTCATATGCCACAAAACGGTTGAAGCTCCTGTTCAAAAATGATGCTCCGAAATCAACTTCTGTCACCTTAGTGATACATTTTGGGATAATACCTAAAGTTTAAAGCAGAAATTGGGGCACTTTTGAAATTTTCATTTTTGACCAAAATCGACAGGTCCGGGGCTTAGGGAATTCTCATATGCCACAAAACGGTTGAAGCTCCTGTTAAAAAATGATGCTTCAAAATCAACTTCTGTCACCTTAGTGATACATTTTGGGATAGTACCTAAAGTTTAAAGCAGAAATTGGGGCACTTTTGAAATTTTCATTTTTTACAAAAATCGACAAGTCCGGGGCTTAGGGAATTTCTCATATGCCACAAAACGGTTGAAGCTCCTGTTCAAAAATGATGCTCCGAAATCAACTTCTGTCACCTTAGTGATACATTTTGGGATAGTACCTAATGTTTAAAGCAGAAATTGGGGCACTTTTGAAATTTTCATTTTTGACCAAAATCGACAGGTCCGGGGCTTATGGAATTCTCATATGCCACAAAACGGTTGAAGCTCCTGTTCAAAAATGATGCTCCGAAATCAACTTCTGTCACCTTAGTGATACATTTTGGGATAGTACCTAAAGTTTAAAGCAGAAATTGGGGCACTTTTGAAATTTTCATTTTTGACCAAAATCGACAGGTCCGGGGCTTAGGGAATTTCTCATATGCCACAAAACGGTTGAAGCTCCTGTTCAAAAATGATGCTCCGAAATCAACTTCTGTCACCTTAGTGATACATTTTGGGATAATACCTAAAGTTTAAAGCAGAAATTGGGGCACTTTTGAAATTTTCATTTTTGACCAAAATCGACAGGTCCAGGGCTTAGGGAATTCTCATATGCCACAAAACGGTTGAAGCTCCTGTTCAAAAATGATGCTCCAAAATCAACTTCTGTCACCTTAGTGATACATTTTGGGATAGTACCTAAAGTTTAAAGCAGAAATTGGGGCACTTTTGAAATTTTCATTTTTTACAAAAATCGACAAGTCCGGGGCTTAGGGAATTTCTCATATGCCACAAAACGGTTGAAGCTCCTGTTCAAAAATGATGCTCCGAAATCAACTTCTGTCACCTTAGTGATACATTTTGGGATAGTACCTAATGTTTAAAGCAGAAATTGGGGCACTTTTGAAATTTTCATTTTTGACCAAAATCGACAGGTCCGGGGCTTATGGAATTCTCATATGCCACAAAACGGTTGAAGCTCCTGTTCAAAAATGATGCTCCGAAATCAACTTCTGTCACCTTAGTGATACATTTTGGGATAGTACCTAAAGTTTAAAGCAGAAATTGGGGCACTTTTGAAATTTTCATTTTTGACCAAAATCGACAGGTCCGGGGCTTAGGGAATTCTCATATGCCACAAAACGGTTGAAGCTCCTGTTCAACAATGATGCTCCAAAATCAACTTCTGTCACCTTAGTGATACATTTTGGGATAGTACCTAAAGTTTAAAGCAGAAATTGGGGCACTTTTGAAATTTTCATTTTTGACCAAAATCGACAGGTCCGGGGCTTATGGAATTCTCATATGCCACAAAACGGTTGAAGCTCCTGTTCAAAAATGATGCTCCGAAATCAACTTCTGTCACCTTAGTGATACATTTTGGGATAGTACCGAAAGTTTAAAGCAGAAATTGGGGCACTTTTGAAATTTTCATTTTTGACCAAAATCGACAGGTCCGGGGCTTATGGAATTCTCATATGCCACAAAACGGTTGAAGCTCCTGTTCAAAAAGGATGCTCCGAAATCAACTTCTGTCACCTTAGTGATACATTTTGGGATAGTACCTAAAGTTTAAAGCAGAAATTGGGGCACTTTTGAAATTTTCATTTTTGACCAAAATCGACAGGTCCGGGGCTTATGGAATTCTCATATGCCACAAAACGGTTGAAGCTCCTGTTCAAAAATGATGCTCCGAAATAAACTTCTGTCACCTTAGTGATACATTTTGGGATAGTACCTAAAGTTTAAAGCAGAAATTGGGGCACTTTTGAAATTTTCATTTTTGACAAAAATTGACAAGTCCGGGGCTTAGGGAATTTCTCATATGCCACAAAACGGTTGAAGCTCCTGTTCAAAAATGATGCTCCGAAATCAACTTCTGTCACCTTAGTGATACATTTTGGGATAGTACCTAATGTTTAAAGCAGAAATTGGGGCACTTTTGAAATTTTCATTTTTGACCAAAATCGACAGGTCCGGGGCTTATGGAATTCTCATATGCCACAAAACGATTGAAGCTCCTGTTCAAAAATGATGCTCCGAAATCAACTTCTGTCACCTTAGTGATACATTTTGGGATAGTACCTAAAGTTTAAAGCAGAAATTGGGGCACTTTTGAAATTTTCATTTTTGACCAAAATCGACAGGTCCGGGGCTTAGGGAATTCTCATATGCCACAAAACGGTTGAAACTCCTGTTCAAAAATGATGCTCCAAAATCAACTTCTGTCACCTTAGTGATACATTTTGGGATAGTACCTAAAGTTTAAAGCAGAAATTGGGGCACTTTTGAAATTTTCATTTTTGACCAAAATCGACAGGTCCGAGGCTTAGGGAATTCTCATATGCCACAAAACGGTTGAAGCTCCTGTTCAAAAATGATGCTCCAAAATCAACTTCTGTCACCTTAGTGATACATTTTGGGATAGTACCTAAAGTTTAAAGCAGAAATTGGGGCACTTTTGAAATTTTCATTTTTGACCAAAATCGACAGGTCCGGGGCTTAGGGAATTTCTCATATGCCACAAAACGGTTGAAGCTCCTGTTCAAAAATGATGCTCCGAAATCAACTTCTGTCACCTTAGTGATACATTTTGGGATAATACCTAAAGTTTAAAGCAGAAATTGGAGCACTTTTGAAATTTTCATTTTTTACAAAAATCGACAAGTCCGGGGCTTAGGGAATTTCTCATATGCCACAAAACGGTTGAAGCTCCTGTTCAAAAATGATGCTCCGAAATCAACTTCTGTCACCTTAGTGATACATTTTGGGATAGTACCTAATGTTTAAAGCAGAAATTGGGGCACTTTTGAAATTTTCATTTTTGACCAAAATCGACAGGTCCGGGGCTTATGGAATTCTCATATGCCACAAAACGGTTGAAGCTCCTGTTCAAAAATGATGCTCCGAAATCAACTTCTGTCACCTTAGTGATACATTTTGGGATAGTACCTAAAGTTTAAAGCAGAAATTGGGGCACTTTTGAAATTTTCATTTTTGACCAAAATCGACAGGTCCGGGGCTTAGGGAATTTCTCATATGCCACAAAACGGTTGAAGCTCCTGTTCAAAAATGATGCTCCGAAATCAACTTCTGTCACCTTAGTGATACATTTTGGGATAATACCTAAAGTTTAAAGCAGAAATTGGGGCACTTTTGAAATTTTCATTTTTGACCAAAATCGACAGGTCCGGGGCTTAGGGAATTCTCATATGCCACAAAACGGTTGAAGCTCCTGTTCAAAAATGATGCTCCAAAATCAACTTCTGTCACCTTAGTGATACATTTTGGGATAGTACCTAAAGTTTAAAGCAGAAATTGGGGCACTTTTGAAATTTTCATTTTTTACAAAAATCGACAAGTCCGGGGCTTAGGGAATTTCTCATATGCCACAAAACGGTTGAAGCTCCTGTTCAAAAATGATGCTCCGAAATCAACTTCTGTCACCTTAGTGATACATTTTGGGATAGTACCTAATGTTTAAAGCAGAAATTGGGGCACTTTTGAAATTTTCATTTTTGACCAAAATCGACAGGTCCGGGGCTTATGGAATTCTCATATGCCACAAAACGGTTGAAGCTCCTGTTCAAAAATGATGCTCCGAAATCAACTTCTGTCACCTTAGTGATACATTTTGGGATAGTACCTAAAGTTTAAAGCAGAAATTGGGGCACTTTTGAAATTTTCATTTTTGACCAAAATCGACAGGTCCGGGGCTTAGGGAATTCTCATATGCCACAAAACGGTTGAAGCTCCTGTTCAACAATGATACTCCAAAATCAACTTCTGTCACCTTAGTGATACATTTTGGGATAGTACCTAAAGTTTAAAGCAGAAATTGGGGCACTTTTGAAATTTTCATTTTTGACCAAAATCGACAGGTCCGGGGCTTATGGAATTCTCATATGCCACAAAACGGTTGAAGCTCCTGTTCAAAAATGATGCTCCGAAATCAACTTCTGTCACCTTAGTGATACATTTTGGGATAGTACCGAAAGTTTAAAGCAGAAATTGGGGCACTTTTGAAATTTTCATTTTTGACCAAAATCGACAGGTCCGGGGCTTATGGAATTCTCATATGCCACAAAACGGTTGAAGCTCCTGTTCAAAAAGGATGCTCCGAAATCAACTTCTGTCACCTTAGTGATACATTTTGGGATAGTACCTAAAGTTTAAAGCAGAAATTGTGGCACTTTTGAAATTTTCATTTTTGACCAAAATCGACAGGTCCGGGGCTTATGGAATTCTCATATGCCACAAAACGGTTGAAGCTCCTGTTCAAAAATGATGCTCCGAAATAAACTTCTGTCACCTTAGTGATACATTTTGGGATAGTACCTAAAGTTTAAAGCAGAAATTGGGGCACTTTTGAAATTTTCATTTTTGACCAAAATCGACAGGTCCGGGGCTTATGGAATTCTCATATGCCACAAAACGATTGAAGCTCCTGTTCAAAAATGATGCTCCGAAATCAACTTCTGTCACCTTAGTGATACATTTTGGGATAGTACCTAAAGTTTAAAGCAGAAATTGGGGCACTTTTGAAATTTTCATTTTTGACCAAAATCGACAGGTCCGGGGCTTAGGGAATTTCTCATATGCCACAAAACGGTTGAAGCTCCTGTTCAAAAATGATGCTCCGAAATCAACTTCTGTCACCTTAGTGATACATTTTGGGATAATACCTAAAGTTTAAAGCAGAAATTGGGGCACTTTTAAAATTTTCATTTTTGACCAAAATCGACAGGTCCGGGGCTTAGGGAATTCTCATATGCCACAAAACGGTTGAAGCTCCTGTTCAAAAATGATGCTCCAAAATCAACTTCTGTCACCTTAGTGATACATTTTGGGATAGTACCTAAAGTTTAAAGCAGAAATTGGGGCACTTTTGAAATTTTCATTTTTGACCAAAATCGACAGGTCCGGGGCTTAGGGAATTCTCATATGCCACAAAACGGTTGAAACTCCTGTTCAAAAATGATGCTCCAAAATCAACTTCTGTCACCTTAGTGATACATTTTGGGATAGTACCTAAAGTTTAAAGCAGAAATTGGGGCACTTTTGAAATTTTCATTTTTGACCAAAATCGACAAGTCCGGGGCTTAGGGAATTTCTCATATGCCACAAAACGGTTGAAGCTCCTGTTCAAAAATGATGCTAAGAAATCAACTTCTGTCACCTTAGTGATACATTTTGGGATAGTACCTAAAGTTTAAAGTAGAAATTGGGGCACTTTTGAAATTTTAATTTTTGACCAAAATCGACAGGTCCGGGGCTTATGGAATTCTCATATGCCACAAAACGGTTGAAGCTCCTGTTCAAAAATGATGCTCCGAAATCAACTTCTGTCACCTTAGTGATACATTTTGGGATAGTACCTAAAGTTTAAAGCAGAAATTGGGGCACTTTTGAAATTTTCATTTTTGACCAAAATCGACAGGTGTGGGGCTTAGGGAATTTCTCATATGCCACAAAACGGTTGAAGCTCCTGTTCAAAAATGATGCTCCGAAATCAACTTCTGTCACCTTAGTGATACATTTTGGGAAAATACCTAAAGTTTAAAGCAGAAATTGGGGCACTTTTGAAATTTTCATTTTTGACCAAAATCGACAGGTCCGGGGCTTAGGGAATTCTCATATGCCACAAAATGATTGAAGCTCCTGTTCAAAAATGATGCTCCGAAATCAACTTCTGTCACCTTAGTGATACATTTTGGGATAGTACCTAAAGTTTAAAGCAGAAATTGGGGCACTTTTGAAATTTTCATTTTTGACCAAAATCGACAGGTCCGGGGCTTATGGAATTCTCATATGCCACAAAACGATTGAAGCTCCTGTTCAAAAATGATGCTCCGAAATCAACTTCTGTCACCTTAGTGATACATTTTGGGATAGTACCTAAAGTTTAAAGCAGAAATTGGGGCACTTTTGAAATTTTCATTTTTGACCAAAATCGACAGGTCCGGGGCTTAGGGAATTTCTCATATGCCACAAAACGGTTGAAGCTCCTGTTCAAAAATGATGCTCCGAAATCAACTTCTGTCACCTTAGTGATACATTTTGGGATAATACCTAAAGTTTAAAGCAGAAATTGGGGCACTTTTGAAATTTTCATTTTTGACCAAAATCGACAGGTCCGAGGCTTAGGGAATTCTCATATGCCACAAAACGGTTGAAGCTCCTGTTCAAAAATGATGCTCCAAAATCAACTTCTGTCACCTTAGTGATACATTTTGGGATAGTACCTAAAGTTTAAAGCAGAAATTGGGGCACTTTTGAAATTTTCATTTTTGACCAAAATCGACAGGTCCGGGGCTTAGGGAATTTCTCATATGCCACAAAACGGTTGAAGCTCCTGTTCAAAAATGATGCTCCGAAATCAACTTCTGTCACCTTAGTGATACATTTTGGGATAATACCTAAAGTTTAAAGCAGAAATTGGGGCACTTTTGAAATTTTCATTTTTGACCAAAATCGACAGGTCCGGGGCTTAGGGAATTCTCATATGCCACAAAACGGTTGAAGCTCCTGTTAAAAAATGATGCTTCAAAATCAACTTCTGTCACCTTAGTGATACATTTTGGGATAGTACCTAAAGTTTAAAGCAGAAATTGGGGCACTTTTGAAATTTTCATTTTTTACAAAAATCGACAAGTCCGGGGCTTAGGGAATTTCTCATATGCCACAAAACGGTTGAAGCTCCTGTTCAAAAATGATGCTCCGAAATCAACTTCTGTCACCTTAGTGATACATTTTGGGATAGTACCTAATGTTTAAAGCAGAAATTGGGGCACTTTTGAAATTTTCATTTTTGACCAAAATCGACAGGTCCGGGGCTTATGGAATTCTCATATGCCACAAAACGGTTGAAGCTCCTGTTCAAAAATGATGCTCCGAAATCAACTTCTGTCACCTTAGTGATACATTTTGGGATAGTACCTAAAGTTTAAAGCAGAAATTGGGGCACTTTTGAAATTTTCATTTTTGACCAAAATCGACAGGTCCGGGGCTTAGGGAATTTCTCATATGCCACAAAACGGTTGAAGCTCCTGTTCAAAAATGATGCTCCGAAATCAACTTCTGTCACCTTAGTGATACATTTTGGGATAATACCTAAAGTTTAAAGCAGAAATTGGGGCACTTTTGAAATTTTCATTTTTGACCAAAATCGACAGGTCCAGGGCTTAGGGAATTCTCATATGCCACAAAACGGTTGAAGCTCCTGTTCAAAAATGATGCTCCAAAATCAACTTCTGTCACCTTAGTGATACATTTTGGGATAGTACCTAAAGTTTAAAGCAGAAATTGGGGCACTTTTGAAATTTTCATTTTTTACAAAAATCGACAAGTCCGGGGCTTAGGGAATTTCTCATATGCCACAAAACGGTTGAAGCTCCTGTTCAAAAATGATGCTCCGAAATCAACTTCTGTCACCTTAGTGATACATTTTGGGATAGTACCTAATGTTTAAAGCAGAAATTGGGGCACTTTTGAAATTTTCATTTTTGACCAAAATCGACAGGTCCGGGGCTTATGGAATTCTCATATGCCACAAAACGGTTGAAGCTCCTGTTCAAAAATGATGCTCCGAAATCAACTTCTGTCACCTTAGTGATACATTTTGGGATAGTACCTAAAGTTTAAAGCAGAAATTGGGGCACTTTTGAAATTTTCATTTTTGACCAAAATCGACAGGTCCGGGGCTTAGGGAATTCTCATATGCCACAAAACGGTTGAAGCTCCTGTTCAACAATGATGCTCCAAAATCAACTTCTGTCACCTTAGTGATACATTTTGGGATAGTACCTAAAGTTTAAAGCAGAAATTGGGGCACTTTTGAAATTTTCATTTTTGACCAAAATCGACAGGTCCGGGGCTTATGGAATTCTCATATGCCACAAAACGGTTGAAGCTCCTGTTCAAAAATGATGCTCCGAAATCAACTTCTGTCACCTTAGTGATACATTTTGGGATAGTACCGAAAGTTTAAAGCAGAAATTGGGGCACTTTTGAAATTTTCATTTTTGACCAAAATCGACAGGTCCGGGGCTTATGGAATTCTCATATGCCACAAAACGGTTGAAGCTCCTGTTCAAAAAGGATGCTCCGAAATCAACTTCTGTCACCTTAGTGATACATTTTGGGATAGTACCTAAAGTTTAAAGCAGAAATTGGGGCACTTTTGAAATTTTCATTTTTGACCAAAATCGACAGGTCCGGGGCTTATGGAATTCTCATATGCCACAAAACGGTTGAAGCTCCTGTTCAAAAATGATGCTCCGAAATAAACTTCTGTCACCTTAGTGATACATTTTGGGATAGTACCTAAAGTTTAAAGCAGAAATTGGGGCACTTTTGAAATTTTCATTTTTGACAAAAATTGACAAGTCCGGGGCTTAGGGAATTTCTCATATGCCACAAAACGGTTGAAGCTCCTGTTCAAAAATGATGCTCCGAAATCAACTTCTGTCACCTTAGTGATACATTTTGGGATAGTACCTAATGTTTAAAGCAGAAATTGGGGCACTTTTGAAATTTTCATTTTTGACCAAAATCGACAGGTCCGGGGCTTATGGAATTCTCATATGCCACAAAACGATTGAAGCTCCTGTTCAAAAATGATGCTCCGAAATCAACTTCTGTCACCTTAGTGATACATTTTGGGATAGTACCTAAAGTTTAAAGCAGAAATTGGGGCACTTTTGAAATTTTCATTTTTGACCAAAATCGACAGGTCCGGGGCTTAGGGAATTCTCATATGCCACAAAACGGTTGAAACTCCTGTTCAAAAATGATGCTCCAAAATCAACTTCTGTCACCTTAGTGATACATTTTGGGATAGTACCTAAAGTTTAAAGCAGAAATTGGGGCACTTTTGAAATTTTCATTTTTGACCAAAATCGACAGGTCCGAGGCTTAGGGAATTCTCATATGCCACAAAACGGTTGAAGCTCCTGTTCAAAAATGATGCTCCAAAATCAACTTCTGTCACCTTAGTGATACATTTTGGGATAGTACCTAAAGTTTAAAGCAGAAATTGGGGCACTTTTGAAATTTTCATTTTTGACCAAAATCGACAGGTCCGGGGCTTAGGGAATTTCTCATATGCCACAAAACGGTTGAAGCTCCTGTTCAAAAATGATGCTCCGAAATCAACTTCTGTCACCTTAGTGATACATTTTGGGATAATACCTAAAGTTTAAAGCAGAAATTGGAGCACTTTTGAAATTTTCATTTTTTACAAAAATCGACAAGTCCGGGGCTTAGGGAATTTCTCATATGCCACAAAACGGTTGAAGCTCCTGTTCAAAAATGATGCTCCGAAATCAACTTCTGTCACCTTAGTGATACATTTTGGGATAGTACCTAATGTTTAAAGCAGAAATTGGGGCACTTTTGAAATTTTCATTTTTGACCAAAATCGACAGGTCCGGGGCTTATGGAATTCTCATATGCCACAAAACGGTTGAAGCTCCTGTTCAAAAATGATGCTCCGAAATCAACTTCTGTCACCTTAGTGATACATTTTGGGATAGTACCTAAAGTTTAAAGCAGAAATTGGGGCACTTTTGAAATTTTCATTTTTGACCAAAATCGACAGGTCCGGGGCTTAGGGAATTTCTCATATGCCACAAAACGGTTGAAGCTCCTGTTCAAAAATGATGCTCCGAAATCAACTTCTGTCACCTTAGTGATACATTTTGGGATAATACCTAAAGTTTAAAGCAGAAATTGGGGCACTTTTGAAATTTTCATTTTTGACCAAAATCGACAGGTCCGGGGCTTAGGGAATTCTCATATGCCACAAAACGGTTGAAGCTCCTGTTCAAAAATGATGCTCCAAAATCAACTTCTGTCACCTTAGTGATACATTTTGGGATAGTACCTAAAGTTTAAAGCAGAAATTGGGGCACTTTTGAAATTTTCATTTTTTACAAAAATCGACAAGTCCGGGGCTTAGGGAATTTCTCATATGCCACAAAACGGTTGAAGCTCCTGTTCAAAAATGATGCTCCGAAATCAACTTCTGTCACCTTAGTGATACATTTTGGGATAGTACCTAATGTTTAAAGCAGAAATTGGGGCACTTTTGAAATTTTCATTTTTGACCAAAATCGACAGGTCCGGGGCTTATGGAATTCTCATATGCCACAAAACGGTTGAAGCTCCTGTTCAAAAATGATGCTCCGAAATCAACTTCTGTCACCTTAGTGATACATTTTGGGATAGTACCTAAAGTTTAAAGCAGAAATTGGGGCACTTTTGAAATTTTCATTTTTGACCAAAATCGACAGGTCCGGGGCTTAGGGAATTCTCATATGCCACAAAACGGTTGAAGCTCCTGTTCAACAATGATACTCCAAAATCAACTTCTGTCACCTTAGTGATACATTTTGGGATAGTACCTAAAGTTTAAAGCAGAAATTGGGGCACTTTTGAAATTTTCATTTTTGACCAAAATCGACAGGTCCGGGGCTTATGGAATTCTCATATGCCACAAAACGGTTGAAGCTCCTGTTCAAAAATGATGCTCCGAAATCAACTTCTGTCACCTTAGTGATACATTTTGGGATAGTACCGAAAGTTTAAAGCAGAAATTGGGGCACTTTTGAAATTTTCATTTTTGACCAAAATCGACAGGTCCGGGGCTTATGGAATTCTCATATGCCACAAAACGGTTGAAGCTCCTGTTCAAAAAGGATGCTCCGAAATCAACTTCTGTCACCTTAGTGATACATTTTGGGATAGTACCTAAAGTTTAAAGCAGAAATTGTGGCACTTTTGAAATTTTCATTTTTGACCAAAATCGACAGGTCCGGGGCTTATGGAATTCTCATATGCCACAAAACGGTTGAAGCTCCTGTTCAAAAATGATGCTCCGAAATAAACTTCTGTCACCTTAGTGATACATTTTGGGATAGTACCTAAAGTTTAAAGCAGAAATTGGGGCACTTTTGAAATTTTCATTTTTGACCAAAATCGACAGGTCCGGGGCTTATGGAATTCTCATATGCCACAAAACGATTGAAGCTCCTGTTCAAAAATGATGCTCCGAAATCAACTTCTGTCACCTTAGTGATACATTTTGGGATAGTACCTAAAGTTTAAAGCAGAAATTGGGGCACTTTTGAAATTTTCATTTTTGACCAAAATCGACAGGTCCGGGGCTTAGGGAATTTCTCATATGCCACAAAACGGTTGAAGCTCCTGTTCAAAAATGATGCTCCGAAATCAACTTCTGTCACCTTAGTGATACATTTTGGGATAATACCTAAAGTTTAAAGCAGAAATTGGGGCACTTTTAAAATTTTCATTTTTGACCAAAATCGACAGGTCCGGGGCTTAGGGAATTCTCATATGCCACAAAACGGTTGAAGCTCCTGTTCAAAAATGATGCTCCAAAATCAACTTCTGTCACCTTAGTGATACATTTTGGGATAGTACCTAAAGTTTAAAGCAGAAATTGGGGCACTTTTGAAATTTTCATTTTTGACCAAAATCGACAGGTCCGGGGCTTAGGGAATTCTCATATGCCACAAAACGGTTGAAACTCCTGTTCAAAAATGATGCTCCAAAATCAACTTCTGTCACCTTAGTGATACATTTTGGGATAGTACCTAAAGTTTAAAGCAGAAATTGGGGCACTTTTGAAATTTTCATTTTTGACCAAAATCGACAAGTCCGGGGCTTAGGGAATTTCTCATATGCCACAAAACGGTTGAAGCTCCTGTTCAAAAATGATGCTAAGAAATCAACTTCTGTCACCTTAGTGATACATTTTGGGATAGTACCTAAAGTTTAAAGTAGAAATTGGGGCACTTTTGAAATTTTAATTTTTGACCAAAATCGACAGGTCCGGGGCTTATGGAATTCTCATATGCCACAAAACGGTTGAAGCTCCTGTTCAAAAATGATGCTCCGAAATCAACTTCTGTCACCTTAGTGATACATTTTGGGATAGTACCTAAAGTTTAAAGCAGAAATTGGGGCACTTTTGAAATTTTCATTTTTGACCAAAATCGACAGGTGTGGGGCTTAGGGAATTTCTCATATGCCACAAAACGGTTGAAGCTCCTGTTCAAAAATGATGCTCCGAAATCAACTTCTGTCACCTTAGTGATACATTTTGGGAAAATACCTAAAGTTTAAAGCAGAAATTGGGGCACTTTTGAAATTTTCATTTTTGACCAAAATCGACAGGTCCGGGGCTTAGGGAATTCTCATATGCCACAAAACGGTTGAAGCTCCTGTTCAAAAATGATGCTCCAAAATCAACTTCTGTCACCTTAGTGATACATTTTGGGATAGTACCTAAAGTTTAAAGCAGAAATTGGGGCACTTTTGAAATTTTCATTTTTTACAAAAATCGACAAGTCCGGGGCTTAGGGAATTTCTCATATGCCACAAAACGGTTGAAGCTCCTGTTCAAAAATGATGCTCCGAAATCAACTTCTGTCACCTTAGTGATACATTTTGGGATAGTACCTAAAGTTTAAAGCAGAAATTGGGGCACTTTTGAAATTTTCATTTTTGACCAAAATCGACAGGTCCGGGGCTTAGGGAATTTCTCATATGCCACAAAACGGTTGAAGCTCCTGTTCAAAAATGATGCTCCGAAATCAACTTCTGTCACCTTAGTGATACATTTTGGGATAATACCTAAAGTTTAAAGCAGAAATTGGGGCACTTTTGAAATTTTCATTTTTGACCAAAATCGACAGGTCCAGGGCTTAGGGAATTCTCATATGCCACAAAACGGTTGAAGCTCCTGTTCAAAAATGATGCTCCAAAATCAACTTCTGTCACCTTAGTGATACATTTTGGGATAGTACCTAAAGTTTAAAGCAGAAATTGGGGCACTTTTGAAATTTTCATTTTTTACAAAAATCGACAAGTCCGGGGCTTAGGGAATTTCTCATATGCCACAAAACGGTTGAAGCTCCTGTTCAAAAATGATGCTCCGAAATCAACTTCTGTCACCTTAGTGATACATTTTGGGATAGTACCTAATGTTTAAAGCAGAAATTGGGGCACTTTTGAAATTTTCATTTTTGACCAAAATCGACAGGTCCGGGGCTTATGGAATTCTCATATGCCACAAAACGGTTGAAGCTCCTGTTCAAAAATGATGCTCCGAAATCAACTTCTGTCACCTTAGTGATACATTTTGGGATAGTACCTAAAGTTTAAAGCAGAAATTGGGGCACTTTTGAAATTTTCTTTTTTGACCAAAATCGACAGGTCCGGGGCTTAGGGAATTCTCATATGCCACAAAACGGTTGAAGCTCCTGTTCAAAAATGATGCTCCAAAATCAACTTCTGTCACCTTAGTGATACATTTTGGGATAGTACCTAAAGTTTAAAGCAGAAATTGGGGCACTTTTGAAATTTTCATTTTTGACCAAAATCGACAGGTCCGGGGCTTATGGAATTCTCATATGCCACAAAACGGTTGAAGCTCCTGTTCAAAAATGATGCTCCAAAATCAACTTCTGTCACCTTAGTGATACATTTTGGGATAGTACCTAAAGTTTAAAGCAGAAATTGGGGCACTTTTGAAATTTTCATTTTTTACAAAAATCGACAAGTCCGGGGCTTAGGGAATTTCTCATATGCCACAAAACGGTTGAAGCTCCTGTTCAAAAATGATGCTCCGAAATCAACTTCTGTCACCTTAGTGATACATTTTGGGATAGTACCTAAAGTTTAAAGCAGAAATTGGGGCACTTTTGAAATTTTCATTTTTGACCAAAATCGACAGGTCCGGGGCTTAGGGAATTTCTCATATGCCACAAAACGGTTGAAGCTCCTGTTCAAAAATGATGCTCCGAAATCAACTTCTGTCACCTTAGTGATACATTTTGGGATAATACCTAAAGTTTAAAGCAGAAATAGGGGCACTTTTGAAATTTTCATTTTTGACCAAAATCGACAGGTCCAGGGCTTAGGGAATTCTCATATGCCACAAAACGGTTGAAGCTCCTGTTCAAAAATGATGCTCCAAAATCAACTTCTGTCACCTTAGTGATACATTTTGGGATAGTACCTAAAGTTTAAAGCAGAAATTGGGGCACTTTTGAAATTTTCATTTTTTACAAAAATCGACAAGTCCGGGGCTTAGGGAATTTCTCATATGCCACAAAACGGTTGAAGCTCCTGTTCAAAAATGATGCTCCGAAATCAACTTCTGTCACCTTAGTGATACATTTTGGGATAGTACCTAATGTTTAAAGCAGAAATTGGGGCACTTTTGAAATTTTCATTTTTGACCAAAATCGACAGGTCCGGGGCTTATGGAATTCTCATATGCCACAAAACGGTTGAAGCTCCTGTTCAAAAATGATGCTCCGAAATCAACTTCTGTCACCTTAGTGATACATTTTGGGATAGTACCTAAAGTTTAAAGCAGAAATTGGGGCACTTTTGAAATTTTCATTTTTGACCAAAATCGACAGGTCCGGGGCTTAGGGAATTCTCATATGCCACAAAACGGTTGAAGCTCCTGTTCAAAAATGATGCTCCAAAATCAACTTCTGTCACCTTAGTGATACATTTTGGGATAGTACCTAAAGGTTAAAGCAGAAATTGGGGCACTTTTGAAATTTTCATTTTTGACCAAAATCGACAGGTCCGGGGCTTATGGAATTCTCATATGCCACAAAACGGTTGAAGCTCCTGTTCAAAAAGGATGCTCCGAAATCAACTTCTGTCACCTTAGTGATACATTTTGGGATAGTACCTAAAGTTTAAAGCAGAAATTGGGGCACTTTTGAAATTTTCATTTTTGGCCAAAATCGACAGGTCCGGGGCTTATGGAATTCTCATATGCCACAAAACGGTTGAAGCTCCTGTTCAAAAATGATGCTCCGAAATAAACTTCTGTCACCTTAGTGATACATTTTGGGATAGTACCTAAAGTTTAAAGCAGAAATTGGGGCACTTTTGAAATTTTCATTTTTGACCAAAATCGACAGGTCCGGGGCTTATGGAATTCTCATATGCCACAAAACGATTGAAGCTCCTGTTCAAAAATGATGCTCCGAAATCAACTTCTGTCACCTTAGTGATACATTTTGGGATAATACCTAAAGTTTAAAGCAGAAATTGGGGCACTTTTGAAATTTTCATTTTTGACCAAAATCGACAGGTCCGGGGCTTAGGGAATTCTCATATGCCACAAAACGGTTGAAGCTCCTGTTCAAAAATGATGCTCCGAAATCAACTTCTGTCACCTTAGTGATACATTTTGGGATAGTACCTAATGTTTAAAGCAGAAATTGGGGCACTTTTGAAATTTTCATTTTTGACCAAAATCGACAGGTCCGGGGCTTATGGAATTCTCATATGCCACAAAACGATTGAAGCTCCTGTTCAAAAATGATGCTCCGAAATCAACTTCTGTCACCTTAGTGATACATTTTGGGATAGTACCTAAAGTTTAAAGCAGAAATTGGGGCACTTTTGAAATTTTCATTTTTGACCAAAATCGACAGGTGTGGGGCTTAGGGAATTTCTCATATGCCACAAAACGGTTGAAGCTCCTGTTCAAAAATGATGCTCCAAAATCAACTTCTGTCACCTTAGTGATACATTTTGGGATAGTACCTAAAGTTTAAAGCAGAAATTGGGGCACTTTTGAAATTTTCATTTTTTACAAAAATCGACAAGTCCGGGGCTTAGGGAATTTCTCATATGCCACAAAACGGTTGAAGCTCCTGTTCAAAAATGATGCTCCGAAATCAACTTCTGTCACCTTAGTGATACATTTTGGGATAGTACCTAATGTTTAAAGCAGAAATTGGGGCACTTTTGAAATTTTCATTTTTGACCAAAATCGACAGGTCCGGGGCTTATGGAATTCTCATATGCCACAAAACGGTTGAAGCTCCTGTTCAAAAATGATGCTCCGAAATCAACTTCTGTCACCTTAGTGATACATTTTGGGATAGTACCTAAAGTTTAAAGCAGAAATTGGGGCACTTTTGAAATTTTCATTTTTGACCAAAATCGACAGGTCCGGGGCTTAGGGAATTCTCATATGCCACAAAACGGTTGAAGCTCCTGTTCAAAAATGATGCTCCAAAATCAACTTCTGTCACCTTAGTGATACATTTTGGGATAGTACCTAAAGGTTAAAGCAGAAATTGGGGCACTTTTGAAATTTTCATTTTTGACCAAAATCGACAGGTCCGGGGCTTATGGAATTCTCATATGCCACAAAACGGTTGAAGCTCCTGTTCAAAAATGATGCTCCGAAATCAACTTCTGTCACCTTAGTGATACATTTTGGGATAGTACCTAAAGTTTAAAGCAGAAATTGGGGCACTTTTGAAATTTTCATTTTTGACCAAAATCGACAGGTCCGGGGCTTAGGGAATTCTCATATGCCACAAAACGGTTGAAGCTCCTGTTCAAAAATGATGCTCCGAAATAAACTTCTGTCACCTTAGTGATACATTTTGGGATAGTACCTAAAGTTTAAAGCAGAAATTGGGGCACTTTTGAAATTTTCATTTTTGACCAAAATCGACAGGTCCGGGGCTTATGGAATTCTCATATGCCACAAAACGATTGAAGCTCCTGTTCAAAAATGATGCTCCGAAATCAACTTCTGTCACCTTAGTGATACATTTTGGGATAATACCTAAAGTTTAAAGCAGAAATTGGGGCACTTTTGAAATTTTCATTTTTGACCAAAATCGACAGGTCCGGGGCTTATGGAATTCTCATATGCCACAAAACGATTGAAGCTCCTGTTCAAAAATGATGCTCCGAAATCAACTTCTGTCACCTTAGTGATACATTTTGGGATAGTACCTAAAGTTTAAAGCAGAAATTGGGGCACTTTTGAAATTTTCATTTTTGACCAAAATCGACAGGTGTGGGGCTTAGGGAATTTCTCATATGCCACAAAACGGTTGAAGCTCCTGTTCAAAAATGATGCTCCAAAATCAACTTCTGTCACCTTAGTGATACATTTTGGGATAGTACCTAAAGTTTAAAGCAGAAATTGGGGCACTTTTGAAATTTTCATTTTTTACAAAAATCGACAAGTCCGGGGCTTAGGGAATTTCTCATATGCCACAAAACGGTTGAAGCTCCTGTTCAAAAATGATGCTCCGAAATCAACTTCTGTCACCTTAGTGATACATTTTGGGATAGTACCTAAAGTTTAAAGCAGAAATTGGGGCACTTTTGAAATTTTCATTTTTGACCAAAATCGACAGGTCCGGGGCTTAGGGAATTTCTCATATGCCACAAAACGGTTGAAGCTCCTGTTCAAAAATGATGCTCCGAAATCAACTTCTGTCACCTTAGTGATACATTTTGGGATAATACCTAAAGTTTAAAGCAGAAATTGGGGCACTTTTGAAATTTTCATTTTTGACCAAAATCGACAGGTCCAGGGCTTAGGGAATTCTCATATGCCACAAAACGGTTGAAGCTCCTGTTCAAAAATGATGCTCCAAAATCAACTTCTGTCACCTTAGTGATACATTTTGGGATAGTACCTAAAGTTTAAAGCAGAAATTGGGGCACTTTTGAAATTTTCATTTTTTACAAAAATCGACAAGTCCGGGGCTTAGGGAATTTCTCATATGCCACAAAACGGTTGAAGCTCCTGTTCAAAAATGATGCTCCGAAATCAACTTCTGTCACCTTAGTGATACATTTTGGGATAGTACCTAATGTTTAAAGCAGAAATTGGGGCACTTTTGAAATTTTCATTTTTGACCAAAATCGACAGGTCCGGGGCTTATGGAATTCTCATATGCCACAAAACGGTTGAAGCTCCTGTTCAAAAATGATGCTCCGAAATCAACTTCTGTCACCTTAGTGATACATTTTGGGATAGTACCTAAAGTTTAAAGCAGAAATTGGGGCACTTTTGAAATTTTCATTTTTGACCAAAATCGACAGGTCCGGGGCTTAGGGAATTCTCATATGCCACAAAACGGTTGAAGCTCCTGTTCAAAAATGATGCTCCAAAATCAACTTCTGTCACCTTAGTGATACATTTTGGGATAGTACCTAAAGGTTAAAGCAGAAATTGGGGCACTTTTGAAATTTTCATTTTTGACCAAAATCGACAGGTCCGGGGCTTATGGAATTCTCATATGCCACAAAACGGTTGAAGCTCCTGTTCAAAAAGGATGCTCCGAAATCAACTTCTGTCACCTTAGTGATACATTTTGGGATAGTACCTAAAGTTTAAAGCAGAAATTGGGGCACTTTTGAAATTTTCATTTTTGGCCAAAATCGACAGGTCCGGGGCTTATGGAATTCTCATATGCCACAAAACGGTTGAAGCTCCTGTTCAAAAATGATGCTCCGAAATAAACTTCTGTCACCTTAGTGATACATTTTGGGATAGTACCTAAAGTTTAAAGCAGAAATTGGGGCACTTTTGAAATTTTCATTTTTGACCAAAATCGACAGGTCCGGGGCTTATGGAATTCTCATATGCCACAAAACGATTGAAGCTCCTGTTCAAAAATGATGCTCCGAAATCAACTTCTGTCACCTTAGTGATACATTTTGGGATAATACCTAAAGTTTAAAGCAGAAATTGGGGCACTTTTGAAATTTTCATTTTTGACCAAAATCGACAGGTCCGGGGCTTAGGGAATTCTCATATGCCACAAAACGGTTGAAGCTCCTGTTCAAAAATGATGCTCCGAAATCAACTTCTGTCACCTTAGTGATACATTTTGGGATAGTACCTAATGTTTAAAGCAGAAATTGGGGCACTTTTGAAATTTTCATTTTTGACCAAAATCGACAGGTCCGGGGCTTATGGAATTCTCATATGCCACAAAACGATTGAAGCTCCTGTTCAAAAATGATGCTCCGAAATCAACTTCTGTCACCTTAGTGATACATTTTGGGATAGTACCTAAAGTTTAAAGCAGAAATTGGGGCACATTTGAAATTTTCATTTTTGACCAAAATCGACAGGTCCGGGGCTTAGGGAATTCTCATATGCCACAAAACGGTTGAAACTCCTGTTCAAAAATGATGCTCCAAAATCAACTTCTGTCACCTTAGTGATACATTTTGGGATAGTACCTAAAGTTTAAAGCAGAAATTGGGGCACTTTTGAAATTTTCATTTTTGACCAAAATCGACAAGTCCGGGGCTTAGGGAATTTCTCATATGCCACAAAACGGTTGAAGCTCCTGTTCAAAAATGATGCTAAGAAATCAACTTCTGTCACCTTAGTGATACATTTTGGGATAGTACCTAAAGTTTAAAGCAGAAATTGGGGCACTTTTGAAATTTTCATTTTTGACCAAAAATCGACAGGTCCGGGGATTAGGGAATTTCTCATATGCCACAAAACGGTTGAAGCAACTGTTCAAAAATGATGCTCCGAAATCAACTTCTGTCACCTTAGTGATACATTTTGGGATAGTACCTAAAGTTTAAAGCAGAAATTGGGGCACTTTTGAAATTTTCATTTTTGACCAAAATCGACAGGTCCGGGGCTTATGGAATTCTCATATGCCACAAAATGATTGAAGCTCCTGTTCAAAAATGATGCTCCGAAATCAACTTCTGTCACCTTAGTGATACATTTTGGGATAGTACCTAAAGGTTAAAGCAGAAATTGGGGCACTTTTGAAATTTTCATTTTTGACCAAAATCGACAGGTACGGGGCTTATGGAATTCTCATATGCCACAAAACGGTTGAAGCTCCTGTTCAAAAATGATGCTCCGAAATCAACTTCTGTCACCTCAGTGATACATTTTGGGATAGTACCTAAAGTTTAAAGCAGAAATTGGGGCACTTTTGAAATTTTCATTTTTGACCAAAATCGACAGGGTCCGGGGCTTATGGAATTCTCATATGCCACAAAACGATTGAAGCTCCTGTTCAAAAATGATGCTCCAAAATCAACTTCTGTCACCTTAGTGATACATTTTGGGATAGTACCTAAAGTTTAAAGCAGAAATTGGGGCACTTTTGAAATTTTCATTTTTGACCAAAAATCGACAGGTCCGGGGATTAGGGAATTTCTCATATGCCACAAAACGGTTGAAGCAACTGTTCAAAAATGATGCTCCGAAATCAACTTCTGTCACCTTAGTGATACATTTTGGGATAGTACCTAAAGGTTAAAGCAGAAATTGGGGCACTTTTGAAATTTTCATTTTTGACCAAAATCGACAGGTCCGGGGCTTATGGAATTCTCATATGCCACAAAACGGTTGAAGCTCCTGTTCAAAAAGGATGCTCCGAAATCAACTTCTGTCACCTTAGTGATACATTTTGGGATAGTACCTAAAGTTTAAAGCAGAAATTGGGGCACTTTTGAAATTTTCATTTTTGACCAAAATCGACAGGTCCGGGGCTTATGGAATTCTCATATGCCACAAAACGGTTGAAGCTCCTGTTCAAAAATGATGCTCCGAAATAAACTTCTGTCACCTTAGTGATACATTTTGGGATAGTACCTAAAGTTTAAAGCAGAAATTGGGGCACTTTTGAAATTTTCATTTTTGACCAAAATCGACAGGTCCGGGGCTTATGGAATTCTCATATGCCACAAAACGATTGAAGCTCCTGTTCAAAAATGATGCTCCGAAATCAACTTCTGTCACCTTAGTGATACATTTTGGGATAGTACCTAAAGTTTAAAGCAGAAATTGGGGCACTTTTGAAATTTTCATTTTTGACCAAAATCGACAGGTCCGGGGCTTAGGGAATTTCTCATATGCCACAAAACGGTTGAAGCTCCTGTTCAAAAATGATGCTCCGAAATCAACTTCTGTCACCTTAGTGATACATTTTGGGATAATACCTAAAGTTTAAAGCAGAAATTGGGGCACTTTTGAAATTTTCATTTTTGACCAAAATCGACAGGTCCGGGGCTTAGGGAATTCTCATATGCCACAAAACGGTTGAAGCTCCTGTTCAAAAATGATGCTCCAAAATCAACTTCTGTCACCTTAGTGATACATTTTGGGATAGTACCTAAAGTTTAAAGCAGAAATTGGGGCACTTTTGAAATTTTCATTTTTGACAAAAATCGACAAGTCCGGGGCTTAGGGAATTTCTCATATGCCACAAAACGGTTGAAGCTCCTGTTCAAAAATGATGCTCCGAAATCAACTTCTGTCACCTTAGTGATACATTTTGGGATAGTACCTAAAGTTTAAAGCAGAAATTGGGGCACTTTTGAAATTTTCATTTTTGACCAAAATCGATAGGTCCGGGGCTTAGGGAATTCTCATATGCCACAAAACGGTTGAAACTCCTGTTCAAAAATGATGCACCAAAATCAACTTCTGTCACCTTAGTGATACATTTTGGGATAGTACCTAAAGTTTAAAGCAGAAATTGGGGCACTTTTGAAATTTTCATTTTTGACCAAAATCGACAAGTCCGGGGCTTAGGGAATTTCTCATATGCCACAAAACGGTTGAAGCTCCTGTTCAAAAATGATGCTAAGAAATCAACTTCTGTCACCTTAGTGATACATTTTGGGATAGTACCTAAAGTTTAAAGCAGAAATTGGGGCACTTTTGAAATTTTCATTTTTGACCAAAATCGACAGGTCCGGGGCTTATGGAATTCTCATATGCCACAAAACGGTTGAAGCTCCTGTTCAAAAATGATGCTCCGAAATCAACTTCTGTCACCTTAGTGATACATTTTGGGATAGTACCTAAAGTTTAAAGCAGAAATTGGGGCACTTTTGAAATTTTCATTTTTGACCAAAATCGACAGGTCCGGGGCTTAGGGAATTTCTCATATGCCACAAAACGGTTAAAGCTCCTGTTCAAAAATGATGCTCCGAAATCAACTTCTGTCACCTTAGTGATACATTTTGGGATAATACCTAAAGTTTAAAGCAGAAATTGGGGCACTTTTGAAATTTTCATTTTTGACCAAAATCGACAGGTCCGGGGCCTAGGGAATTCTCATATGCCACAAAACGGTTGAAGCTCCTGTTCAAAAATGATGCTCCAAAATCAACTTCTGTCACCTTAGTGATACATTTTGGGATAGTACCTAAAGTTTAAAGCAGAAATTGGGGCACTTTTGAAATTTTCATTTTTTACAAAAATCGACAAGTCCGGGGCTTAGGGAATTTCTCATATGCCACAAAACGGTTGAAGCTCCTGTTCAAAAATGATGCTCCGAAATCAACTTCTGTCACCTTAGTGATACATTTTGGGATAGTACCTAAAGTTTAAAGCAGAAATTGGGGCACTTTTGAAATTTTCATTTTTGACCAAAATTGACAGGTCCGGGGCTTAGGGAATTTCTCATATGCCACAAAACGGTTGAAGCTCCTGTTCAAAAATGATGCTCCGAAATCAACTTCTGTCACCTTAGTGATACATTTTGGGATAGTACCTAAAGTTTAAAGCAGAAATTGGGGCACTTTTGAAATTTTCATTTTTGACCAAAATCGACAAGTCCGGGGCTTAGGGAATTTCTCATATGCCACAAAACGGTTGAAGCTCCTGTTCAAAAATGATGCTAAGAAATCAACTTCTGTCACCTTAGTGATACATTTTGGGATAGTACCTAAAGTTTAAAGCAGAAATTGGGGCACTTTTGAAATTTTCATTTTTGACCAAAATCGACAGGTCCGGGGCTTATGGAATTCTCATATGCCACAAAACGGTTGAAGCTCCTGTTCAAAAATGATGCTCCGAAATCAACTTCTGTCACCTTAGTGATACATTTTGGGATAGTACCTAAAGTTTAAAGCAGAAATTGGGGCACTTTTGAAATTTTCATTTTTGGCCAAAATCGACAAGTCCGGGGCTTAGGGAATTTCTCATATGCCACAAAACGGTTGAAGCTCCTGTTCAAAAATGATGCTAAGAAATCAACTTCTGTCACCTTAGTGATACATTTTGGGATAGTACCTAAAGTTTAAAGCAGAAATTGGGGCACTTTTGAAATTTTCATTTTTGACCAAAATCGACAGGTCCGGGGCTTAGGGAATTCTCATATGCCACAAAACGGTTGAAGCTCCTGTTCAAAAATGATGCTCCAAAATCAACTTCTGTCACCTTAGTGATACATTTTGGGATAGTACCTAAAGTTTAAAGCAGAAATTGGGGCACTTTTGAAATTTTCATTTTTGGCCAAAATCGACAAGTCCGGGGCTTAGGGAATTTCTCATATGCCACAAAACGGTTGAAGCTCCTGTTCAAAAATGATGCTAAGAAATCAACTTCTGTCACCTTAGTGATACATTTTGGGATAGTACCTAAAGTTTAAAGCAGAAATTGGGGCACTTTTGAAATTTTCATTTTTGACCAAAATCGACAGGTCCGGGGCTTATGGAATTCTCATATGCCACAAAACGGTTGAAGCTCCTGTTCAAAAATGATGCTCCGAAATCAACTTCTGTCACCTTAGTGATACATTTTGGGATAGTACCTAAAGTTTAAAGCAGAAATTGGGGCACTTTTGAAATTTTCATTTTTGACCAAAATCGACAAGTCCGGGGCTTAGGGAATTTCTCATATGCCACAAAACGGTTGAAGCTCCTGTTCAAAAATGATGCTAAGAAATCAACTTCTGTCACCTTAGTGATACATTTTGGGATAGTACCTAAAGTTTAAAGCAGAAATTGGGGCACTTTTGAAATTTTCATTTTTGACCAAAATCGACAGGTCCGGGGCTTATGGAATTCTCATATGCCACAAAACGGTTGAAGCTCCTGTTCAAAAATGATGCTCCGAAATCAACTTCTGTCACCTTAGTGATACATTTTGGGATAGTACCTAAAGTTTAAAGCAGAAATTGGGGCACTTTTGAAATTTTCATTTTTGACCAAAAATCGACAGGTCCGGGGATTAGGGAATTTCTCATATGCCACAAAACGGTTGAAGCAACTGTTCAAAAATGATGCTCCGAAATCAACTTCTGTCACCTTAGTGATACATTTTGGGAAAGTACCTAATGTTTAAAGCAGAAATTGGGGCACTTTTGAAATTTTCATTTTTGACCAAAATCGACAGGTCCGGGGCTTATGGAATTCTCATATGCCACAAAACGGTTGAAGCTCCTGTTCAAAAATAATGCTCCAAAATCAACTTCTGTCACCTTAGTGATACATTTTGGGATAGTACCTAAAGTTTAAAGCAGAAATTGGGGCACTTTTGAAATTTTCATTTTTGACCAAAAATCGACAGGTCCGGGGATTAGGGAATTTCTCATGTGCCACAAAACGGTTGAAGCAATTGTTCAAAAATGATGCTCCGAAATCAACTTCTGTCACCTTAGTGATACATTTTGGGATAGTACCTAAAGTTTAAAGCAGAAATTGGGGCACTTTTGAAATTTTCATTTTTGACCAAAATCGACAGGTCCGGGGCTTATGGAATTCTCATATGCCACAAAACGATTGAAGCTCCTGTTCAAAAATGATGCTCCGAAATCAACTTCTGTCACCTTAGTGATACATTTTGGGATAGTACCTAAAGTTTAAAGCAGAAATTGGGGCACTTTTGAAATTTTCATTTTTGACCAAAATCGACAGGTCCGGGGCTTAGGGAATTTCTCATATGCCACAAAACGGTTGAAGCTCCTGTTCAAAAATGATGCTCCGAAATCAACTTCTGTCACCTTAGTGATACATTTTGGGATAATACCTAAAGTTTAAAGCAGAAATTGGGGCACTTTTGAAATTTTCATTTTTGACCAAAATCGACAGGTCCGGGGCTTAGGGAATTCTCATATGCCACAAAACGGTTGAAGCTCCTGTTCAAAAATGATGCTCCAAAATCAACTTCTGTCACCTTAGTGATACATTTTGGGATAGTACCTAAAGTTTAAAGCAGAAATTGGGGCACTTTTGAAATTTTCATTTTTGACAAAAATCGACAAGTCCGGGGCTTAGGGAATTTCTCATATGCCACAAAACGGTTGAAGCTCCTGTTCAAAAATGATGCTCCGAAATCAACTTCTGTCACCTTAGTGATACATTTTGGGATAGTACCTAATGTTTAAAGCAGAAATTGGGGCACTTTTGAAATTTTCATTTTTGACCAAAATCGACAGGTCCGGGGCTTATGGAATTCTCATATGCCACAAAACGATTGAAGCTCCTGTTCAAAAATGATGCTCCGAAATCAACTTCTGTCACCTTAGTGATACATTTTGGGATAGTACCTAAAGTTTAAAGCAGAAATTGGGGCACTTTTGAAATTTTCATTTTTGACCAAAATCGATAGGTCCGGGGCTTAGGGAATTCTCATATGCCACAAAACGGTTGAAACTCCTGTTCAAAAATGATGCACCAAAATCAACTTCTGTCACCTTAGTGATACATTTTGGGATAGTACCTAAAGTTTAAAGCAGAAATTGGGGCACTTTTGAAATTTTCATTTTTGACCAAAATCGACAAGTCCGGGGCTTAGGGAATTTCTCATATGCCACAAAACGGTTGAAGCTCCTGTTCAAAAATGATGCTAAGAAATCAACTTCTGTCACCTTAGTGATACATTTTGGGATAGTACCTAAAGTTTAAAGCAGAAATTGGGGCACTTTTGAAATTTTCATTTTTGACCAAAATCGACAGGTCCGGGGCTTATGGAATTCTCATATGCCACAAAACGGTTGAAGCTCCTGTTCAAAAATGATGCTCCGAAATCAACTTCTGTCACCTTAGTGATACATTTTGGGATAGTACCTAAAGTTTAAAGCAGAAATTGGGGCACTTTTGAAATTTTCATTTTTGACCAAAATCGACAGGTCCGGGGCTTAGGGAATTTCTCATATGCCACAAAACGGTTAAAGCTCCTGTTCAAAAATGATGCTCCGAAATCAACTTCTGTCACCTTAGTGATACATTTTGGGATAATACCTAAAGTTTAAAGCAGAAATTGGGGCACTTTTGAAATTTTCATTTTTGACCAAAATCGACAGGTCCGGGGCTTAGGGAATTCTCATATGCCACAAAACGGTTGAAGCTCCTGTTCAAAAATGATGCTCCAAAATCAACTTCTGTCACCTTAGTGATACATTTTGGGATAGTACCTAAAGTTTAAAGCAGAAATTGGGGCACTTTTGAAATTTTCATTTTTTACAAAAATCGACAAGTCCGGGGCTTAGGGAATTTCTCATATGCCACAAAACGGTTGAAGCTCCTGTTCAAAAATGATGCTCCGAAATCAACTTCTGTCACCTTAGTGATACATTTTGGGATAGTACCTAAAGTTTAAAGCAGAAATTGGGGCACTTTTGAAATTTTCATTTTTGACCAAAATTGACAGGTCCGGGGCTTAGGGAATTTCTCATATGCCACAAAACGGTTGAAGCTCCTGTTCAAAAATGATGCTCCGAAATCAACTTCTGTCACCTTAGTGATACATTTTGGGATAGTACCTAAAGTTTAAAGCAGAAATTGGGGCACTTTTGAAATTTTCATTTTTGACCAAAATCGACAAGTCCGGGGCTTAGGGAATTTCTCATATGCCACAAAACGGTTGAAGCTCCTGTTCAAAAATGATGCTAAGAAATCAACTTCTGTCACCTTAGTGATACATTTTGGGATAGTACCTAAAGTTTAAAGCAGAAATTGGGGCACTTTTGAAATTTTCATTTTTGGCCAAAATCGACAAGTCCGGGGCTTAGGGAATTTCTCATATGCCACAAAACGGTTGAAGCTCCTGTTCAAAAATGATGCTAAGAAATCAACTTCTGTCACCTTAGTGATACATTTTGGGATAGTACCTAAAGTTTAAAGCAGAAATTGGGGCACTTTTGAAATTTTCATTTTTGACCAAAATCGACAGGTCCGGGGCTTAGGGAATTCTCATATGCCACAAAACGGTTGAAGCTCCTGTTCAAAAATGATGCTCCAAAATCAACTTCTGTCACCTTAGTGATACATTTTGGGATAGTACCTAAAGTTTAAAGCAGAAATTGGGGCACTTTTGAAATTTTCATTTTTGGCCAAAATCGACAAGTCCGGGGCTTAGGGAATTTCTCATATGCCACAAAACGGTTGAAGCTCCTGTTCAAAAATGATGCTAAGAAATCAACTTCTGTCACCTTAGTGATACATTTTGGGATAGTACCTAAAGTTTAAAGCAGAAATTGGGGCACTTTTGAAATTTTCATTTTTGACCAAAATCGATAGGTCCGGGGCTTAGGGAATTCTCATATGCCACAAAACGGTTGAAACTCCTGTTCAAAAATGATGCACCAAAATCAACTTCTGTCACCTTAGTGATACATTTTGGGATAGTACCTAAAGTTTAAAGCAGAAATTGGGGCACTTTTGAAATTTTCATTTTTGACCAAAATCGACAAGTCCGGGGCTTAGGGAATTTCTCATATGCCACAAAACGGTTGAAGCTCCTGTTCAAAAATGATGCTAAGAAATCAACTTCTGTCACCTTAGTGATACATTTTGGGATAGTACCTAAAGTTTAAAGCAGAAATTGGGGCACTTTTGAAATTTTCATTTTTGACCAAAATCGACAGGTCCGGGGCTTATGGAATTCTCATATGCCACAAAACGGTTGAAGCTCCTGTTCAAAAATGATGCTCCGAAATCAACTTCTGTCACCTTAGTGATACATTTTGGGATAGTACCTAAAGTTTAAAGCAGAAATTGGGGCACTTTTGAAATTTTCATTTTTGACCAAAATCGACAGGTCCGGGGCTTAGGGAATTTCTCATATGCCACAAAACGGTTAAAGCTCCTGTTCAAAAATGATGCTCCGAAATCAACTTCTGTCACCTTAGTGATACATTTTGGGATAATACCTAAAGTTTAAAGCAGAAATTGGGGCACTTTTGAAATTTTCATTTTTGACCAAAATCGACAGGTCCGGGGCTTAGGGAATTCTCATATGCCACAAAACGGTTGAAGCTCCTGTTCAAAAATGATGCTCCAAAATCAACTTCTGTCACCTTAGTGATACATTTTGGGATAGTACCTAAAGTTTAAAGCAGAAATTGGGGCACTTTTGAAATTTTCATTTTTTACAAAAATCGACAAGTCCGGGGCTTAGGGAATTTCTCATATGCCACAAAACGGTTGAAGCTCCTGTTCAAAAATGATGCTCCGAAATCAACTTCTGTCACCTTAGTGATACATTTTGGGATAGTACCTAAAGTTTAAAGCAGAAATTGGGGCACTTTTGAAATTTTCATTTTTGACCAAAATTGACAGGTCCGGGGCTTAGGGAATTTCTCATATGCCACAAAACGGTTGAAGCTCCTGTTCAAAAATGATGCTCCGAAATCAACTTCTGTCACCTTAGTGATACATTTTGGGATAGTACCTAAAGTTTAAAGCAGAAATTGGGGCACTTTTGAAATTTTCATTTTTGACCAAAATCGACAAGTCCGGGGCTTAGGGAATTTCTCATATGCCACAAAACGGTTGAAGCTCCTGTTCAAAAATGATGCTAAGAAATCAACTTCTGTCACCTTAGTGATACATTTTGGGATAGTACCTAAAGTTTAAAGCAGAAATTGGGGCACTTTTGAAATTTTCATTTTTGGCCAAAATCGACAAGTCCGGGGCTTAGGGAATTTCTCATATGCCACAAAACGGTTGAAGCTCCTGTTCAAAAATGATGCTAAGAAATCAACTTCTGTCACCTTAGTGATACATTTTGGGATAGTACCTAAAGTTTAAAGCAGAAATTGGGGCACTTTTGAAATTTTCATTTTTGACCAAAATCGACAGGTCCGGGGCTTAGGGAATTCTCATATGCCACAAAACGGTTGAAGCTCCTGTTCAAAAATGATGCTCCAAAATCAACTTCTGTCACCTTAGTGATACATTTTGGGATAGTACCTAAAGTTTAAAGCAGAAATTGGGGCACTTTTGAAATTTTCATTTTTGGCCAAAATCGACAAGTCCGGGGCTTAGGGAATTTCTCATATGCCACAAAACGGTTGAAGCTCCTGTTCAAAAATGATGCTAAGAAATCAACTTCTGTCACCTTAGTGATACATTTTGGGATAGTACCTAAAGTTTAAAGCAGAAATTGGGGCACTTTTGAAATTTTCATTTTTGACCAAAATCGACAGGTCCGGGGCTTATGGAATTCTCATATGCCACAAAACGGTTGAAGCTCCTGTTCAAAAATGATGCTCCGAAATCAACTTCTGTCACCTTAGTGATACATTTTGGGATAGTACCTAAAGTTTAAAGCAGAAATTGGGGCACTTTTGAAATTTTCATTTTTGACCAAAATCGACAAGTCCGGGGCTTAGGGAATTTCTCATATGCCACAAAACGGTTGAAGCTCCTGTTCAAAAATGATGCTAAGAAATCAACTTCTGTCACCTTAGTGATACATTTTGGGATAGTACCTAAAGTTTAAAGCAGAAATTGGGGCACTTTTGAAATTTTCATTTTTGACCAAAATCGACAGGTCCGGGGCTTATGGAATTCTCATATGCCACAAAACGGTTGAAGCTCCTGTTCAAAAATGATGCTCCGAAATCAACTTCTGTCACCTTAGTGATACATTTTGGGATAGTACCTAAAGTTTAAAGCAGAAATTGGGGCACTTTTGAAATTTTCATTTTTGACCAAAAATCGACAGGTCCGGGGATTAGGGAATTTCTCATATGCCACAAAACGGTTGAAGCAACTGTTCAAAAATGATGCTCCGAAATCAACTTCTGTCACCTTAGTGATACATTTTGGGAAAGTACCTAATGTTTAAAGCAGAAATTGGGGCACTTTTGAAATTTTCATTTTTGACCAAAATCGACAGGTCCGGGGCTTATGGAATTCTCATATGCCACAAAACGGTTGAAGCTCCTGTTCAAAAATAATGCTCCAAAATCAACTTCTGTCACCTTAGTGATACATTTTGGGATAGTACCTAAAGTTTAAAGCAGAAATTGGGGCACTTTTGAAATTTTCATTTTTGACCAAAAATCGACAGGTCCGGGGCTTAGGGAATTTCTCATATGCCACAAAACGGTTGAAGCTCCTGTTCAAAAATGATGCTCCGAAATCAACTTCTGTCACCTTAGTGATACATTTTGGGATAATACCTAAAGTTTAAAGCAGAAATTGGGGCACTTTTGAAATTTTCATTTTTGACCAAAATCGACAGGTCCGGGGCTTAGGGAATTCTCATATGCCACAAAACGGTTGAAGCTCCTGTTCAAAAATGATGCTCCAAAATCAACTTCTGTCACCTTAGTGATACATTTTGGGATAGTACCTAAAGTTTAAAGCAGAAATTGGGGCACTTTTGAAATTTTCATTTTTGACAAAAATCGACAAGTCCGGGGCTTAGGGAATTTCTCATATGCCACAAAACGGTTGAAGCTCCTGTTCAAAAATGATGCTCCGAAATCAACTTCTGTCACCTTAGTGATACATTTTGGGATAGTACCTAATGTTTAAAGCAGAAATTGGGGCACTTTTGAAATTTTCATTTTTGACCAAAATCGACAGGTCCGGGGCTTATGGAATTCTCATATGCCACAAAACGGTTGAAGCTCCTGTTCAAAAATGATGCTCCGAAATCAACTTCTGTCACCTTAGTGATACATTTTGGGATAGTACCTAAAGTTTAAAGCAGAAATTGGGGCACTTTTGAAATTTTCATTTTTGACCAAAATCGACAGGTCCGGGGCTTAGGGAATTCTCATATGCCACAAAACGGTTGAAGCTCCTGTTCAAAAATGATGCTCCAAAATCAACTTCTGTCACCTTAGTGATACATTTTGGGATAGTACCTAAAGTTTAAAGCAGAAATTGGGGCACTTTTGAAATTTTCATTTTTGGCCAAAATCGACAAGTCCGGGGCTTAGGGAATTTCTCATATGCCACAAAACGGTTGAAGCTCCTGTTCAAAAATGATGCTAAGAAATCAACTTCTGTCACCTTAGTGATACATTTTGGGATAGTACCTAAAGTTTAAAGCAGAAATTGGGGCACTTTTGAAATTTTCATTTTTGACCAAAATCGACAGGTCCGGGGCTTATGGAATTCTCATATGCCACAAAACGGTTGAAGCTCCTGTTCAAAAATGATGCTCCAAAATCAACTTCTGTCACCTTAGTGATACATTTTGGGATAGTACCTAAAGTTTAAAGCAGAAATTGGGGCACTTTTGAAATTTTCATTTTTGGCCAAAATCGACAAGTCCGGGGCTTAGGGAATTTCTCATATGCCACAAAACGGTTGAAGCTCCTGTTCAAAAATGATGCTCCGAAATCAACTTCTGTCACCTTAGTGATACATTTTGGGATAGTACCTAAAGTTTAAAGCAGAAATTGGGGCACTTTTGAAATTTTCATTTTTGACCAAAATCGACAGGTCCGGGGCTTATGGAATTCTCATATGCCACAAAACGGTTGAAGCTCCTGTTCAAAAATGATGCTCCGAAATCAACTTCTGTCACCTTAGTGATACATTTTGGGATAGTACCTAAAGTTTAAAGCAGAAATTGGGGCACTTTTGAAATTTTCATTTTTGACCAAAATCGACAAGTCCGGGGCTTAGGGAATTTCTCATATGCCACAAAACGGTTGAAGCTCCTGTTCAAAAATGATGCTAAGAAATCAACTTCTGTCACCTTAGTGATACATTTTGGGATAGTACCTAAAGTTTAAAGCAGAAATTGGGGCACTTTTGAAATTTTCATTTTTGACCAAAATCGACAGGTCCGGGGCTTATGGAATTCTCATATGCCACAAAACGGTTGAAGCTCCTGTTCAAAAATGATGCTCCGAAATCAACTTCTGTCACCTTAGTGATACATTTTGGGATAGTACCTAAAGTTTAAAGCAGAAATTGGGGCACTTTTGAAATTTTCATTTTTGACCAAAAATCGACAGGTCCGGGGATTAGGGAATTTCTCATATGCCACAAAACGGTTGAAGCAACTGTTCAAAAATGATGCTCCGAAATCAACTTCTGTCACCTTAGTGATACATTTTGGGAAAGTACCTAATGTTTAAAGCAGAAATTGGGGCACTTTTGAAATTTTCATTTTTGACCAAAATCGACAGGTCCGGGGCTTATGGAATTCTCATATGCCACAAAACGGTTGAAGCTCCTGTTCAAAAATAATGCTCCAAAATCAACTTCTGTCACCTTAGTGATACATTTTGGGATAGTACCTAAAGTTTAAAGCAGAAATTGGGGCACTTTTGAAATTTTCATTTTTGACCAAAAATCGACAGGTCCGGGGCTTAGGGAATTTCTCATATGCCACAAAACGGTTGAAGCTCCTGTTCAAAAATGATGCTCCGAAATCAACTTCTGTCACCTTAGTGATACATTTTGGGATAATACCTAAAGTTTAAAGCAGAAATTGGGGCACTTTTGAAATTTTCATTTTTGACCAAAATCGACAGGTCCGGGGCTTAGGGAATTCTCATATGCCACAAAACGGTTGAAGCTCCTGTTCAAAAATGATGCTCCAAAATCAACTTCTGTCACCTTAGTGATACATTTTGGGATAGTACCTAAAGTTTAAAGCAGAAATTGGGGCACTTTTGAAATTTTCATTTTTGACAAAAATCGACAAGTCCGGGGCTTAGGGAATTTCTCATATGCCACAAAACGGTTGAAGCTCCTGTTCAAAAATGATGCTCCGAAATCAACTTCTGTCACCTTAGTGATACATTTTGGGATAGTACCTAATGTTTAAAGCAGAAATTGGGGCACTTTTGAAATTTTCATTTTTGACCAAAATCGACAGGTCCGGGGCTTATGGAATTCTCATATGCCACAAAACGGTTGAAGCTCCTGTTCAAAAATGATGCTCCGAAATCAACTTCTGTCACCTTAGTGATACATTTTGGGATAGTACCTAAAGTTTAAAGCAGAAATTGGGGCACTTTTGAAATTTTCATTTTTGACCAAAATCGACAGGTCCGGGGCTTAGGGAATTTCTCATATGCCACAAAACGGTTAAAGCTCCTGTTCAAAAATGATGCTCCGAAATCAACTTCTGTCACCTTAGTGATACATTTTGGGATAATACCTAAAGTTTAAAGCAGAAATTGGGGCACTTTTGAAATTTTCATTTTTGACCAAAATCGACAGGTCCGGGGCTTAGGGAATTCTCATATGCCACAAAACGGTTGAAGCTCCTGTTCAAAAATGATGCTCCAAAATCAACTTCTGTCACCTTAGTGATACATTTTGGGATAGTACCTAAAGTTTAAAGCAGAAATTGGGGCACTTTTGAAATTTTCATTTTTTACAAAAATCGACAAGTCCGGGGCTTAGGGAATTTCTCATATGCCACAAAACGGTTGAAGCTCCTGTTCAAAAATGATGCTCCGAAATCAACTTCTGTCACCTTAGTGATACATTTTGGGATAGTACCTAAAGTTTAAAGCAGAAATTGGGGCACTTTTGAAATTTTCATTTTTGACCAAAATTGACAGGTCCGGGGCTTAGGGAATTTCTCATATGCCACAAAACGGTTGAAGCTCCTGTTCAAAAATGATGCTCCGAAATCAACTTCTGTCACCTTAGTGATACATTTTGGGATAGTACCTAAAGTTTAAAGCAGAAATTGGGGCACTTTTGAAATTTTCATTTTTGACCAAAATCGACAAGTCCGGGGCTTAGGGAATTTCTCATATGCCACAAAACGGTTGAAGCTCCTGTTCAAAAATGATGCTAAGAAATCAACTTCTGTCACCTTAGTGATACATTTTGGGATAGTACCTAAAGTTTAAAGCAGAAATTGGGGCACTTTTGAAATTTTCATTTTTGGCCAAAATCGACAAGTCCGGGGCTTAGGGAATTTCTCATATGCCACAAAACGGTTGAAGCTCCTGTTCAAAAATGATGCTAAGAAATCAACTTCTGTCACCTTAGTGATACATTTTGGGATAGTACCTAAAGTTTAAAGCAGAAATTGGGGCACTTTTGAAATTTTCATTTTTGACCAAAATCGACAGGTCCGGGGCTTAGGGAATTCTCATATGCCACAAAACGGTTGAAGCTCCTGTTCAAAAATGATGCTCCAAAATCAACTTCTGTCACCTTAGTGATACATTTTGGGATAGTACCTAAAGTTTAAAGCAGAAATTGGGGCACTTTTGAAATTTTCATTTTTGGCCAAAATCGACAAGTCCGGGGCTTAGGGAATTTCTCATATGCCACAAAACGGTTGAAGCTCCTGTTCAAAAATGATGCTAAGAAATCAACTTCTGTCACCTTAGTGATACATTTTGGGATAGTACCTAAAGTTTAAAGCAGAAATTGGGGCACTTTTGAAATTTTCATTTTTGACCAAAATCGACAGGTCCGGGGCTTATGGAATTCTCATATGCCACAAAACGGTTGAAGCTCCTGTTCAAAAATGATGCTCCGAAATCAACTTCTGTCACCTTAGTGATACATTTTGGGATAGTACCTAAAGTTTAAAGCAGAAATTGGGGCACTTTTGAAATTTTCATTTTTGACCAAAATCGACAAGTCCGGGGCTTAGGGAATTTCTCATATGCCACAAAACGGTTGAAGCTCCTGTTCAAAAATGATGCTAAGAAATCAACTTCTGTCACCTTAGTGATACATTTTGGGATAGTACCTAAAGTTTAAAGCAGAAATTGGGGCACTTTTGAAATTTTCATTTTTGACCAAAATCGACAGGTCCGGGGCTTATGGAATTCTCATATGCCACAAAACGGTTGAAGCTCCTGTTCAAAAATGATGCTCCGAAATCAACTTCTGTCACCTTAGTGATACATTTTGGGATAGTACCTAAAGTTTAAAGCAGAAATTGGGGCACTTTTGAAATTTTCATTTTTGACCAAAAATCGACAGGTCCGGGGATTAGGGAATTTCTCATATGCCACAAAACGGTTGAAGCAACTGTTCAAAAATGATGCTCCGAAATCAACTTCTGTCACCTTAGTGATACATTTTGGGAAAGTACCTAATGTTTAAAGCAGAAATTGGGGCACTTTTGAAATTTTCATTTTTGACCAAAATCGACAGGTCCGGGGCTTATGGAATTCTCATATGCCACAAAACGGTTGAAGCTCCTGTTCAAAAATAATGCTCCAAAATCAACTTCTGTCACCTTAGTGATACATTTTGGGATAGTACCTAAAGTTTAAAGCAGAAATTGGGGCACTTTTGAAATTTTCATTTTTGACCAAAAATCGACAGGTCCGGGGATTAGGGAATTTCTCATGTGCCACAAAACGGTTGAAGCAATTGTTCAAAAATGATGCTCCGAAATCAACTTCTGTCACCTTAGTGATACATTTTGGGATAGTACCTAAAGTTTAAAGCAGAAATTGGGGCACTTTTGAAATTTTCAGTTTTGACCAAAATCGACAGGTCCGGGGCTTAGGGAATTCTCATATGCCACAAAACGGTTGAAGCTCCTGTTCAAAAATGATGCTCCAAAATCAACTTCTGTCACCTTAGTGATACATTTTGGGATAGTACCTAAAGTTTAAAGCAGAAATTGGGGCACTTTTGAAATTTTCATTTTTGACCAAAATCGACAAGTCCGGGGCTTAGGGAATTTCTCATATGCCACAAAACGGTTGAAGCTCCTGTTCAAAAATGATGCTAAGAAATCAACTTCTGTCACCTTAGTGATACATTTTGGGATAGTACCTAAAGTTTAAAGCAGAAATTGGGGCACTTTTGAAATTTTCATTTTTGACCAAAATCGACAGGTCCGGGGCTTATGGAATTCTCATATGCCACAAAATGGTTGAAGCTCCTGTTCAAAAATGATGCTCCGAAATCAACTTCTGTCACCTTAGTGATACATTTTGGGATAGTACCTAAAGTTTAAAGCAGAAATTGGGGCACTTTTGAAATTTTCATTTTTGACCAAAATCGACAGGTCCGGGGCTTATGGAATTCTCATATGCCACAAAACGATTGAAGCTCCTGTTCAAAAATGATGCTACGAAATCAACTTCTGTCACCTTAGTGATACATTTTGGGATAGTACCTAAAGTTTAAAGCAGAAATTGGGGCACTTTTGAAATTTTCATTTTTGACCAAAATCGACAGGTCCGGGGCTTATGGAATTCTCATATGCCACAAAACGATTGAAGCTCCTGTACAAAAATGATGCTCCGAAATCAACTTCTGTCACCTTAGTGATACATTTTGGGATAGTACCTAAAGTTTAAAGCAGAAATTGGGGCACTTTTGAAATTTTCATTTTTGACCAAAAATCGACAGGTCCGGGGATTAGGGAATTTCTCATATGCCACAAAACGGTTGAAGCAATTGTTCAAAAATGATGCTCCGAAATCAACTTCTGTCACCTTAGTGATACATTTTGGGATAGTACCTAAAGTTTAAAGCAGAAATTGGGGCACTTTTGAAATTTTCATTTTTGACCAAAATCGACAGGTCCGGGGCTTATGGAATTCTCATATGCCACAAAACGATTGAAGCTCCTGTTCAAAAATGATGCTCCGAAATCAACTTCTGTCACCTTAGTGATACATTTTGGGATAGTACCTAAAGTTTAAAGCAGAAATTGGGGCACTTTTGAAATTTTCATTTTTGACCAAAATCGACAAGTCCGGGGCTTAGGGAATTTCTCATATGCCACAAAACGGTTGAAGCTCCTGTTCAAAAATGATGCTAAGAAATCAACTTCTGTCACCTTAGTGATACATTTTGGGATAGTACCTAAAGTTTAAAGCAGAAATTGGGGCACTTTTGAAATTTTCATTTTTGACCAAAATCGACAGGTCCGGGGCTTATGGAATTCTCATATGCCACAAAATGGTTGAAGCTCCTGTTCAAAAATGATGCTCCGAAATCAACTTCTGTCACCTTAGTGATACATTTTGGGATAGTACCTAAAGTTTTAAAGCAGAAATTGGGGCACTTTTGAAATTTTCATTTTTGACCAAAATCGACAGGTACGGGGCTTATGGAATTCTCATATGCCACAAAACGATTGAAGCTCCTGTTCAAAAATGATGCTCCGAAATCAACTTCTGTCACCTTAGTGATACATTTTGGGATAGTACCTAAAGTTTAAAGCAGAAATTGGGGCACTTTTGAAATTTTCATTTTTGACCAAAATCGACAGGTCCGGGGCTTATGGAATTCTCATATGCCACAAAACGGTTGAAGCTCCTGTTCAAAAATGATGCTCCAAAATCAACTTCTGTCACCTTAGTGATACATTTTGGGATAGTACCTAAAGTTTAAAGCAGAAATTGGGGCACTTTTGAAATTTTCATTTTTGACCAAAAATCGACAGGTCCGGGGATTAGGGAATTTCTCATATGCCACAAAACGGTTGAAGCAACTGTTCAAAAATGATGCTCCGAAATCAACTTCTGTCACCTTAGTGATACATTTTGGGATAGTACCTAAAGTTTAAAGCAGAAATTGGGGCACTTTTGAAATTTTCATTTTTGACCAAAATCGACAGGTCCGGGGCTTAGGGAATTTCTCATATGCCACAAAACGGTTGAAGCTCCTGTTCAAAAATGATGCTCCGAAATCAACTTCTGTCACCTTAGTGATACATTTTGGGATAGTACCTAATGTTTAAAGCAGAAATTGGGGCACTTTTGAAATTTTCATTTTTGACCAAAATCGACAGGTCCGAGGCTTATGGAATTCTCATATGCCACAAAACGATTGAAGCTCCTGTTCAAAAATGATGCTCCGAAATCAACTTCTGTCACCTTAGTGATACATTTTGGGATAGTACCTAAAGTTTAAAGCAGAAATTGGGGCACTTTTGAAATTTTCATTTTTGACCAAAATCGACAGGTCCGGGGCTTATGGAATTCTCATATGCCACAAAACGATTGAAGCTCCTGTTCAAAAATGATGCTAAGAAATCAACTTCTGTCACCTTAGTGATACATTTTGGGATAGTACCTAAAGTTTAAAGCAGAAATTGGGGCACTTTTGAAATTTTCATTTTTGACCAAAATCGACAAGTCCGGGGCTTAGGGAATTTCTCATATGCCACAAAACGGTTGAAGCTCCTGTTCAAAAATGATGCTAAGAAATCAACTTCTGTCACCTTAGTGATACATTTTGGGATAGTACCTAAAGTTTAAAGCAGAAATTGGGGCACTTTTGAAATTTTCATTTTTGACCAAAATCGACAGGTCCGGGGCTTATGGAATTCTCATATGCCACAAAACGGTTGAAGCTCCTGTTCAAAAATGATGCTCCGAAATCAACTTCTGTCACCTTAGTGATACATTTTGGGATAGTACCTAAAGTTTAAAGCAGAAATTGGGGCACTTTTGAAATTTTCATTTTTGACCAAAAATCGACAGGTCCGGGGATTAGGGAATTTCTCATATGCCACAAAACGGTTGAAGCAACTGTTCAAAAATGATGCTCCGAAATCAACTTCTGTCACCTTAGTGATACATTTTGGGAAAGTACCTAATGTTTAAAGCAGAAATTGGGGCACTTTTGAAATTTTCATTTTTGACCAAAATCGACAGGTCCGGGGCTTATGGAATTCTCATATGCCACAAAACGGTTGAAGCTCCTGTTCAAAAATAATGCTCCAAAATCAACTTCTGTCACCTTAGTGATACATTTTGGGATAGTACCTAAAGTTTAAAGCAGAAATTGGGGCACTTTTGAAATTTTCATTTTTGACCAAAAATCGACAGGTCCGGGGATTAGGGAATTTCTCATGTGCCACAAAACGGTTGAAGCAATTGTTCAAAAATGATGCTCCGAAATCAACTTCTGTCACCTTAGTGATACATTTTGGGATAGTACCTAAAGTTTAAAGCAGAAATTGGGGCACTTTTGAAATTTTCAGTTTTGACCAAAATCGACAGGTCCGGGGCTTAGGGAATTCTCATATGCCACAAAACGGTTGAAGCTCCTGTTCAAAAATGATGCTCCAAAATCAACTTCTGTCACCTTAGTGATACATTTTGGGATAGTACCTAAAGTTTAAAGCAGAAATTGGGGCACTTTTGAAATTTTCATTTTTGACCAAAATCGACAAGTCCGGGGCTTAGGGAATTTCTCATATGCCACAAAACGGTTGAAGCTCCTGTTCAAAAATGATGCTAAGAAATCAACTTCTGTCACCTTAGTGATACATTTTGGGATAGTACCTAAAGTTTAAAGCAGAAATTGGGGCACTTTTGAAATTTTCATTTTTGACCAAAATCGACAGGTCCGGGGCTTATGGAATTCTCATATGCCACAAAATGGTTGAAGCTCCTGTTCAAAAATGATGCTCCGAAATCAACTTCTGTCACCTTAGTGATACATTTTGGGATAGTACCTAAAGTTTAAAGCAGAAATTGGGGCACTTTTGAAATTTTCATTTTTGACCAAAATCGACAGGTCCGGGGCTTATGGAATTCTCATATGCCACAAAACGATTGAAGCTCCTGTTCAAAAATGATGCTACGAAATCAACTTCTGTCACCTTAGTGATACATTTTGGGATAGTACCTAAAGTTTAAAGCAGAAATTGGGGCACTTTTGAAATTTTCATTTTTGACCAAAATCGACAGGTCCGGGGCTTATGGAATTCTCATATGCCACAAAACGATTGAAGCTCCTGTACAAAAATGATGCTCCGAAATCAACTTCTGTCACCTTAGTGATACATTTTGGGATAGTACCTAAAGTTTAAAGCAGAAATTGGGGCACTTTTGAAATTTTCATTTTTGACCAAAAATCGACAGGTCCGGGGATTAGGGAATTTCTCATATGCCACAAAACGGTTGAAGCAATTGTTCAAAAATGATGCTCCGAAATCAACTTCTGTCACCTTAGTGATACATTTTGGGATAGTACCTAAAGTTTAAAGCAGAAATTGGGGCACTTTTGAAATTTTCATTTTTGACCAAAATCGACAGGTCCGGGGCTTATGGAATTCTCATATGCCACAAAACGATTGAAGCTCCTGTTCAAAAATGATGCTCCGAAATCAACTTCTGTCACCTTAGTGATACATTTTGGGATAGTACCTAAAGTTTAAAGCAGAAATTGGGGCACTTTTGAAATTTTCATTTTTGACCAAAATCGACAAGTCCGGGGCTTAGGGAATTTCTCATATGCCACAAAACGGTTGAAGCTCCTGTTCAAAAATGATGCTAAGAAATCAACTTCTGTCACCTTAGTGATACATTTTGGGATAGTACCTAAAGTTTAAAGCAGAAATTGGGGCACTTTTGAAATTTTCATTTTTGACCAAAATCGACAGGTCCGGGGCTTATGGAATTCTCATATGCCACAAAATGGTTGAAGCTCCTGTTCAAAAATGATGCTCCGAAATCAACTTCTGTCACCTTAGTGATACATTTTGGGATAGTACCTAAAGTTTTAAAGCAGAAATTGGGGCACTTTTGAAATTTTCATTTTTGACCAAAATCGACAGGTACGGGGCTTATGGAATTCTCATATGCCACAAAACGATTGAAGCTCCTGTTCAAAAATGATGCTCCGAAATCAACTTCTGTCACCTTAGTGATACATTTTGGGATAGTACCTAAAGTTTAAAGCAGAAATTGGGGCACTTTTGAAATTTTCATTTTTGACCAAAATCGACAGGTCCGGGGCTTATGGAATTCTCATATGCCACAAAACGGTTGAAGCTCCTGTTCAAAAATGATGCTCCAAAATCAACTTCTGTCACCTTAGTGATACATTTTGGGATAGTACCTAAAGTTTAAAGCAGAAATTGGGGCACTTTTGAAATTTTCATTTTTGACCAAAAATCGACAGGTCCGGGGATTAGGGAATTTCTCATATGCCACAAAACGGTTGAAGCAACTGTTCAAAAATGATGCTCCGAAATCAACTTCTGTCACCTTAGTGATACATTTTGGGATAGTACCTAAAGTTTAAAGCAGAAATTGGGGCACTTTTGAAATTTTCATTTTTGACCAAAATCGACAGGTCCGGGGCTTAGGGAATTTCTCATATGCCACAAAACGGTTGAAGCTCCTGTTCAAAAATGATGCTCCGAAATCAACTTCTGTCACCTTAGTGATACATTTTGGGATAGTACCTAATGTTTAAAGCAGAAATTGGGGCACTTTTGAAATTTTCATTTTTGACCAAAATCGACAGGTCCGAGGCTTATGGAATTCTCATATGCCACAAAACGATTGAAGCTCCTGTTCAAAAATGATGCTCCGAAATCAACTTCTGTCACCTTAGTGATACATTTTGGGATAGTACCTAAAGTTTAAAGCAGAAATTGGGGCACTTTTGAAATTTTCATTTTTGACCAAAATCGACAGGTCCGGGGCTTATGGAATTCTCATATGCCACAAAACGATTGAAGCTCCTGTTCAAAAATGATGCTAAGAAATCAACTTCTGTCACCTTAGTGATACATTTTGGGATAGTACCTAAAGTTTAAAGCAGAAATTGGGGCACTTTTGAAATTTTCATTTTTGACCAAAATCGACAGGTCCGGGGCTTAGGGAATTTCTCATATGCCACAAAACGGTTGAAGCTCCTGTTCAAAAATGATGCTCCGAAATCAACTTCTGTCACCTTAGTGATACATTTTGGGATAATACCTAAAGTTTAAAGCAGAAATTGGGGCACTTTTGAAATTTTCATTTTTGACCAAAATCGACAGGTCCGGGGCTTAGGGAATTCTCATATGCCACAAAACGGTTGAAGCTCCTTTTCAAAAATGATGCTCCGAAATCAACTTCTGTCACCTTAGTGATACATTTTGGGATAGTACCTAAAGTTTAAAGCAGAAATTGGGGCACTTTTGAAATTTTAATTTTTGACCAAAATCGACAGGTCCGGGGCTTAGGGAATTTCTCATATTCCACAAAACGGTTGAAGCTCCTGTTCAAAAATGATGCTCCGAAATCAACTTCTGTCACCTTAGTGATACATTTTGGTATAGTACCTAAAGTGTAAAGCAGAAATTGGGGCACTTTTGAAATTTTCATTTTTGACCAAAATCGACAGGTCCGGGGCTTAGGGAATTCTCATATACCACAAAACGGTTGAAGCTCCTGTTCAAAAATGATGCTCCAAAATCAACTTCTGTCACCTTAGTGATACATTTTGGGATAGTACCTAAAGTTTAAAGCAGAAATTGGGGCACTTTTGAAATTTTCATTTTTGACCAAAATCGACAAGTCCGGGGCTTAGGGAATTTCTCATATGCCACAAAATGATTGAAGCTCCTGTTCAAAAATGATGCTCCGAAATCAACTTCTGTCACCTTAGTGATACATTTTGGGATAGTACCTAAAGTTTAAAGCAGAAATTGGGGCACTTTTGAAATTTTCATTTTTGACCAAAATCGACAGGTCCGGGGCTTATGGAATTCTCATATGCCACAAAACGGTTGAAGCTCCTGTTCAAAAATGATGCTCCGAAATCAACTTCTGTCACCTTAGTGATACATTTTGGGGGGTGGTCTTCTGTTTGCCGGCGGTCGGGCTCCCGGCGCTCAGTATACCGGCGCCGGGAGCCCGACAGCCGGAATACCGACAATTATTTTCCCTCGTGGGGGTCCACGACCCCCATAGAGGGAGACTAAAATAGTGTGGCGCGCGTAGCGCGCCACCGCGCCCGTAGCGTGGCGAGCGCAGCGAGCCCGCAAGGGGCTCATTTGCGCTCGCCAAGCTGTCGGTAAGCCGGCGGTCGGGCTCCCGGCGCCGGGATGCTGGTCGCCGGGAGCCCGACCGCCGGCCAGCCGTAGTGAACCCATTTTGGGATAGTACCTAAAGTTTAAAGCAGAAATTGGGGCACTTTTGAAATTTTCATTTTTGACCAAAATCGACAGGTCCGGGGCTTAGGGAATTCTCATATGCCACAAAACGGTTGAAGCTCCTGTTCAAAAATGATGCTCCGAAATCAACTTCTGTCACCTTAGTGATACATTTTGGGATAGTACCTAAAGTTTAAAGCAGAAATTGGGGCACTTTTGAAATTTTCATTTTTGACCAAAAATCGACAGGTCCGGGGATTAGAGAATTTCTCGTATGCCACAAAACGGTTGAAGCTCCTGTTCAAAAATGATGCTCCGAAATCAACTTCTGTCACCTTAGTGACACATTTTGGGATAGTACCTAAAGTTTAAAGCAGAAATTGGGGCACTTTTGAAATTTTCATTTTTGACCAAAATCGACAGGTCAGGGGCTTAGGGAATTTCTCATATGCCACAAAACGGTTGAAGCTACTGTTCAAAAATGATGCTAAGAAATCAACTTCTGTCACCTTAGTGATACATTTTGGGATAGTACCTAAAGTTTAAAGCAGAAATTGGGGCACTTTTGAAATTTTCATTTTTGACCAAAAATCGACAGGTCCGGGGACTAGAGAATTTCTCATATGCCACAAAACGGTTGAAGCTCCTGTTCAAAAATTATGCTCCGAAATCAACTTCTGTCACCTTAGTGATACATTTTGGGATAGTACCTAAAGTTTAAAGCAGAAATTGGGGCACTTTTGAAATTTTCATTTTTGACCAAAATCGACAGGTCCGGGGCTTATGGAATTCTCATATGCCACAAAACGATTGAAGCTCCTGTTCAAAAATGATGCTCCGAAATCAACTTCTGTCACCTTAGTGATACATTTTGGGATAGTACCTAAAGTTTAAAGCAGATATTGGGGCACTTTTGAAATTTTCATTTTTGACCAAAAATCGACAGGTCCGGGGATTAGGGAATTTCTCATATGCCACAAAACGGTTGAAGCTCCTGTTCAAAAATGATGCTCCGAAATCAACTTCTGTCACCTTAGTGATACATTTTGGGATAGTACCTAAAGTTTAAAGCAGAAATTGGGGCACTTTTGAAATTTTCATTTTTGACCAAAATCGACAGGTCCGGGGCTTATGGAATTCTCATATGCCACAAAACGATTGAAGCTCCTGTTCAAAAATGATGCTCCAAAATCAACTTGTCACCTTAGTGATACATTTTGGGATAGTACCTAAAGTTTAAAGCAGAAATTGGGGCACTTTTGAAATTTTCATTTTTGACCAAAATCGACAGGTCCGGGGCTTAGGGAATTTCTCATATGCCACAAAACGGTTGAAGCTCCTGTTCAAAAATGATGCTCCGAAATCAACTTCTGTCACCTTAGTGATACATTTTGGGATAGTACCTAAAGTTTAAAGCAGAAATTGGGGCACTTTTGAAATTTTCATTTTTGACCAAAATCGACAGGTCCGGGGCTTATGGAATTTCTCATATGCCACAAAACGGTTGATGCTCCTGTTCAAAAATGATGCTCCGAAATCAACTTCTGTCACCTTAGTGATACATTTTGGGATAGTACCTAAAGTTTAAAGCAGAAATTGGGGCACTTTTGAAATTTTCATTTTTGACCAAAATCGACAGGTCCGGGGCTTATGGAATTTCTCATATGCCACAAAACGGTTGATGCTCCTGTTCAAAAATGATGCTCCGAAATCAACTTCTGTCACCTTAGTGATACATTTTGGGATAGTACCTAAAGTTTAAAGCAGAAATTGGGGCACTTTTGAAATTTTCATTTTTGACCAAAATCGACAGGTCCGGGGCTTAGGGAATTTCTCATATGCCACAAAACGGTTGAAGCTCCTGTTCAAAAATGATGCTCCGAAATCAACTTCTGTCACCTTAGTGATACATTTTGGGATAGTACCTAAAGTTTAAAGCAGAAATTGGGGCACTTTTGAAATTTTCATTTTTGACCAAAATCGACAGGTCCGGGGCTTAGGGAATTCTCATATGCCACAAAACGGTTGAAGCTCCTGTTCAAAAATGATGCTCCAAAATCAACTTCTGTCACCTTAGTGATACATTTTGGGATAGTACCTAAAGTTTAAAGCAGAAATTGGGGCACTTTTGACATTTTCATTTTTGACCAAAATCGACAGGTCCGGGGCTTATGGAATTCTCATATTCCACAAAACGGTTGAAGCTCCTGTTCAAAAATGATGCTCCGAAATCAACTTCTGTCACCTTAGTGATACATTTTGGGATAGTACCTAAAGTTTAAAGCAGAAATTGGGGCACTTTTGAAATTTTCATTTTTGACCAAAAATCGACAGGTCCGGGGATTAGGGAATTTCTCATATGCCACAAAACGGTTGAAGCTCCTGTTCAAAAATGATGCTCCGAAATCAACTTCTGTCACCTTAGTGATACATTTTGGGATAGTACCTAAAGTTTAAAGCAGATTTTGGGGCACTTTTGAAATTTTCATTTTTGACCAAAATCGACAGGTCCGGGGCTTATGGAATTCTCATATGCCACAAAACGATTGAAGCTCCTGTTCAAAAATGATGCTCCGAAATCAACTTCTGTCACCTTAGTGATACATTTTGGGATAGTACCTAAAGTTTAAAGCAGAAATTGGGGCACTTTTGAAATTTTCATTTTTGACCAAAAATCGACAGGTCCGGGGATTAGGGAATTTCTCATATGCCACAAAACGGTTGAAGCTCCTGTTCAAAAATGATGCTCCAAAATCAACTTCTGTCACCTTAGTGATACATTTTGGGATTGTACCTAAAGTTTAAAGCAGAAATTGGGGCACTTTTGAAATTTTCATTTTTGACCAAAAATAGACAGGTCCGGGGATTAGGGAATTTCTCATATGCCACAAAACGATTGAAGCTCCTGTTCAAAAATGATGCTCCGAAATCAACTTCTGTCACCTTAGTGAAACATTTTGGGAAAGTACCTAAAGTTTAAAGCAGAAATTGGGGCAGTTTTGAAATTTTCATTTTTGACCAAAATCGACAGGTCCGGGGCTTATGGAATTCTCATATGCCACAAAACGATTGAAGCTCCTGTTCAAAAATGATGCTCCGAAATCAACTTCTGTCACCTTAGTGATACATTTTGGGATAGTACCTAAAGTTTAAAGCAGAAATTGGGGCACTTTTGAAATTTTCATTTTTGACCAAAATCGACAGGTCCGGGGCTTAGGGAATTCTCATATGCCACAAAACGGTTGAAGCTCCTGTTCAAAAATGATGCTCCAGAATCAACTTCTGTCACCTTAGTGATACATTTTGGGATAGTACCTAAAGTTTAAAGCAGAAATTGGGGCACTTTTGAAATTTTCATTTTTGACCAAAATCGACAAGTCCGGGGCTTAGGGAATTTCTCATATGCCACAAAACGGTTGAAGCTCCTGTTCAAAAATGATGCTCCGAAATCAACTTCTGTCACCTTAGTGATACATTTTGGGATAGTACCTAAAGTTTAAAGCAGAAATTGGGGCACTTTTGAAATTTTCATTTTTGACCAAAATCGACAGGTCCGGGGCTTATGGAATTCTCATATGCCACAAAATGATTGAAGCTCTTGTTCAAAAATGATGCTCCGAAATCAACTTCTGTCACCTTAGTGATACATTTTGGGATAGTACCTAAAGTTTAAAGCAGAAATTGGGGCACTTTTGACATTTTCATTTTTGACCAAAATCGACAGGTCCGGGGCTTATGGAATTCTCATATGCCACAAAACGGTTGAAGCTCCTGTTCAAAAATGATGCTCCGAAATCAACTTCTGTCACCTTAGTGATACATTTTGGGATAGTACCTAAAGTTTAAAGCAGAAATTGGGGCACTTTTGAAATTTTCATTTTTGACCAAAAATAGACAGGTCCGGGGATTAGGGAATTTCTCATATGCCACAAAACGGTTGAAGCTCCTGTTCAAAAATGATGCTCCGAAATCAACTTCTGTCACCTTAGTGAAACATTTTGGGATAGTACCTAAAGTTTAAAGCAGAAATTGGGGCACTTTTGAAATTTTCATTTTTGACCAAAAATCGACAGGTCCGGGGCTTAGGGAATTCTCATATGCCACAAAACGGTTGAAGCTCCTGTTCAAAAATGATGCTCCAAAATCAACTTCTGTCACCTTAGTGATACATTTTGGGATAGTACCTAAAGTTTAAAGCAGAAATTGGGGCACTTTTGAAATTTTCATTTTTGGCCAAAATCGACAAGTCCGGGGCTTAGGGAATTTCTCATATGCCACAAAACGGTTGAAGCTCCTGTTCAAAAATGATGCTAAGAAATCAACTTCTGTCACCTTAGTGATACATTTTGGGATAGTACCTAAAGTTTAAAGCAGAAATTGGGGCACTTTTGAAATTTTCATTTTTGACCAAAATCGACAGGTCCGGGGCTTAGGGAATTCTCATATGCCACAAAACGGTTGAAGCTCCTGTTCAAAAATGATGCTCCGAAATCAACTTCTGTCACCTTAGTGATACATTTTGGGATAGTACCTAAAGTTTAAAGCAGAAATTGGGGCACTTTTGAAATTTTCATTTTTGGCCAAAATCGACAAGTCCGGGGCTTAGGGAATTTCTCATATGCCACAAAACGGTTGAAGCTCCTGTTCAAAAATGATGCTAAGAAATCAACTTCTGTCACCTTAGTGATACATTTTGGGATAGTACCTAAAGTTTAAAGCAGAAATTGGGGCACTTTTGAAATTTTCATTTTTGACCAAAATCGACAGGTCCGGGGCTTATGGAATTCTCATATGCCACAAAACGGTTGAAGCTCCTGTTCAAAAATGATGCTCCGAAATCAACTTCTGTCACCTTAGTGATACATTTTGGGATAGTACCTAAAGTTTAAAGCAGAAATTGGGGCACTTTTGAAATTTTCATTTTTGACCAAAAATCGACAGGTCCGGGGATTAGGGAATTTCTCATATGCCACAAAACGGTTGAAGCAACTGTTCAAAAATGATGCTCCGAAATCAACTTCTGTCACCTTAGTGATACATTTTGGGAAAGTACCTAATGTTTAAAGCTGAAATTGGGGCACTTTTGAAATTTTCATTTTTGACCAAAATCGACAGGTCCGGGGCTTATGGAATTCTCATATGCCACAAAACGGTTGAAGCTCCTGTTCAAAAATAATGCTCCAAAATCAACTTCTGTCACCTTAGTGATACATTTTGGGATAGTACCTAAAGTTTAAAGCAGAAATTGGGGCACTTTTGAAATTTTCATTTTTGACCAAAAATCGACAGGTCCGGGGATTAGGGAATTTCTCATGTGCCACAAAACGGTTGAAGCAATTGTTCAAAAATGATGCTCCGAAATCAACTTCTGTCACCTTAGTGATACATTTTGGGATAGTACCTAAAGTTTAAAGCAGAAATTGGGGCACTTTTGAAATTTTAATTTTTGACCAAAATCGACAGGTCCGGGGCTTAGGGAATTCTCATATGCCACAAAACGGTTGAAGCTCCTGTTCAAAAATGATGCTCCAAAATCAACTTCTGTCACCTTAGTGATACATTTTGGGATAGTACCTAAAGTTTAAAGCAGAAATTGGGGCACTTTTGAAATTTTCATTTTTGACCAAAATCGACAAGTCCGGGGCTTAGGGAATTTCTCATATGCCACAAAACGGTTGAAGCTCCTGTTCAAAAATGATGCTAAGAAATCAACTTCTGTCACCTTAGTGATACATTTTGGGATAGTACCTAAAGTTTAAAGCAGAAATTGGGGCACTTTTGAAATTTTCATTTTTGACCAAAATCGACAGGTCCGGGGCTTATGGAATTCTCATATGCCACAAAATGGTTGAAGCTCCTGTTCAAAAATGATGCTCCGAAATCAACTTCTGTCACCTTAGTGATACATTTTGGGATAGTACCTAAAGTTTAAAGCAGAAATTGGGGCACTTTTGAAATTTTCATTTTTGACCAAAATCGACAGGTCCGGGGCTTAGGGAATTTCTCATATGCCACAAAACGGTTGAAGCTCCTGTTCAAAAATGATGCTAAGAAATCAACTTCTGTCACCTTAGTGATACATTTTGGGATAGTACCTAAAGTTTAAAGCAGAAATTGGGGCACTTTTGAAATTTTCATTTTTGACCAAAATCGACAGGTCCGGGGCTTATGGAATTCTCATATGCCACAAAACGGTTGAAGCTCCTGTTCAAAAATGATGCTCCGAAATCAACTTCTGTCACCTTAGTGATACATTTTGGGATAGTACCTAAAGTTTTAAAGCAGAAATTGGGGCACTTTTGAAATTTTCATTTTTGACCAAAATCGACAGGTACGGGGCTTATGGAATTCTCATATGCCACAAAACGATTGAAGCTCCTGTTCAAAAATGATGCTCCGAAATCAACTTCTGTCACCTTAGTGATACATTTTGGGATAGTACCTAAAGTTTAAAGCAGAAATTGGGGCACTTTTGAAATTTTCATTTTTGACCAAAATCGACAGGTCCGGGGCTTATGGAATTCTCATATGCCACAAAACGGTTGAAGCTCCTGTTCAAAAATGATGCTCCAAAATCAACTTCTGTCACCTTAGTGATACATTTTGGGATAGTACCTAAAGTTTAAAGCAGAAATTGGGGCACTTTTGAAATTTTCATTTTTGACCAAAAATCGACAGGTCCGGGGATTAGGGAATTTCTCATATGCCACAAAACGGTTGAAGCAACTGTTCAAAAATGATGCTCCGAAATCAACTTCTGTCACCTTAGTGATACATTTTGGGATAGTACCTAAAGTTTAAAGCAGAAATTGGGGCACTTTTGAAATTTTCATTTTTGACCAAAAATCGACAGGTCCTGGGATTAGGGAATTTCTCATATGCCACAAAACGGTTGAAGCAACTGTTCAAAAATGATGCTCCGAAATCAACTTCTGTCACCTTAGTGATACATTTTGGGATAGTACCTAAAGTTTAAAGCAGAAATTGGGGCACTTTTGAAATTTTCATTTTTGACCAAAATCGACAGGTACGGGGCTTATGGAATTCTCATATGCCACAAAACGGTTGAAGCTCCTGTTCAAAAATGATGCTCCGAAATCAACTTCTGTCACCTTAGTGATACATTTTGGGGGGTGGTCTTCTGTTTGCCGGCGGTCGGGCTCCCGGCGCTCAGTATACCGGCGCCGGGAGCCCGACAGCCGGAATACCGACAATTATTTTCCCTCGTGGGGGTCCACGACCCCCATAGAGGGAGAATAAAATAGTGTGGCGCGCGTAGCGCGCCACCGCGCCCGTAGCGTGGCGAGCGCAGCGAGCCCGCAAGGGGCTCATTTGCGCTCGCCAAGCTGTCGGTAAGCCGGCGGTCGGGCTCCCGGCGCCGGGATGCTGGTCGCCGGGAGCCCGACCGCCGGCCAGCCGTAGTGAACCCATTTTGGGATAGTACCTAAAGTTTAAAGCAGAAATTGGGGCACTTTTGAAATTTTCATTTTTGACCAAAATCGACAGGTCCGGGGCTTAGGGAATTTCTCATATGCCACAAAACGGTTGAAGCTCCTGTTCAAAAATGATGCTCCGAAATCAACTTCTGTCACCTTAGTGATACATTTTGGGATAATACCTAAAGTTTAAAGCAGAAATTGGGGCACTTTTGAAATTTTCATTTTTGACCAAAATCGACAGGTCCGGGGCTTAGGGAATTCTCATATGCCACAAAACGGTTGAAGCTCCTTTTCAAAAATGATGCTCCGAAATCAACTTCTGTCACCTTAGTGATACATTTTGGGATAGTACCTAAAGTTTAAAGCAGAAATTGGGGCACTTTTGAAATTTTAATTTTTGACCAAAATCGACAGGTCCGGGGCTTAGGGAATTTCTCATATTCCACAAAACGGTTGAAGCTCCTGTTCAAAAATGATGCTCCGAAATCAACTTCTGTCACCTTAGTGATACATTTTGGGATAGTACCTAAAGTTTAAAGCAGAAATTGGGGCACTTTTGAAATTTTCATTTTTGACCAAAATCGACAGGTCCGGGGCTTATGGAATTCTCATATGCCACAAAACGATTGAAGCTCCTGTTCAAAAATGATGCTCCGAAATCAACTTCTGTCACCTTAGTGACACATTTTGGGATAGTACCTAAAGTTTAAAGCAGAAATTGGGGCACTTTTGAAATTTTCATTTTTGACCAAAATCGACAGGTCCGGGGCTTATGGAATTCTCATATGCCACAAAATGGTTGAAGCTCCTGTTCAAAAATGATGCTCCGAAATCAACTTCTGTCACCTTAGTGATACATTTTGGGATAGTACCTAAAGTTTAAAGCAGAAATTGGGGCACTTTTGAAATTTTCATTTTTGACCAAAATCGACAGGTCCGGGGCTTATGGAATTCTCATATGCCACAAAACGATTGAAGCTCCTGTTCAAAAATGATGCTCCGAAATCAACTTCTGTCACCTTAGTGATACATTTTGGGATAGTACCTAAAGTTTAAAGCAGAAATTGGGGCACTTTTGAAATTTTCATTTTTGACCAAAATCGACAGGTCCGGGGCTTATGGAATTCTCATATGCCACAAAACGATTGAAGCTCCTGTTCAAAAATGATGCTCCGAAATCAACTTCTGTCACCTTAGTGATACATTTTGGGATAGTACCTAAAGTTTAAAGCAGAAATTGGGGCACTTTTGAAATTTTCATTTTTGACCAAAAATCGACAGGTCCGGGGATTAGGGAATTTCTCATATGCCACAAAACGGTTGAAGCAATTGTTCAAAAATGATGCTCCGAAATCAACTTCTGTCACCTTAGTGATACATTTTGGGATAGTACCTAATGTTTAAAGCAGAAATTGGGGCACTTTTGAAATTTTCATTTTTGACCAAAAATCGACAGGTCCGGGGATTAGGGAATTTCTCATATGCCACAAAACGGTTGAAGCAACTGTTCAAAAATGATGCTCCGAAATCAACTTCTGTCACCTTAGTGATACATTTTGGGATAGTACCTAAAGTTTAAAGCAGAAATTGGGGCACTTTTGAAATTTTCATTTTTGACCAAAATCGACAGGTCCGGGGCTTAGGGAATTCTCATATGCCACAAAACGGTTGAAGCTCCTGTTCAAAAATGATGCTCCGAAATCAACTTCTGTCACCTTAGTGATACATTTTGGGATAGTACCTAAAGTTTAAAGCAGAAATTGGGGCACTTTTGAAATTTTAATTTTTGACCAAAATCGACAGGTCCGGGGCTTAGGGAATTTCTCATATGCCACAAAACGGTTGAAGCTCCTGTTCAAAAATGATGCTCCGAAATCAACTTCTGTCACCTTAGTGATACATTTTGGGATAGTACCTAATGTTTAAAGCAGAAATTGGGGCACTTTTGAAATTTTCATTTTTGACCAAAATCGACAGGTCCGAGGCTTATGGAATTCTCATATGCCACAAAACGATTGAAGCTCCTGTTCAAAAATGATGCTCCGAAATCAACTTCTGTCACCTTAGTGATACATTTTGGGATAGTACCTAAAGTTTAAAGCAGAAATTGGGGCACTTTTGAAATTTTCATTTTTGACCAAAATCGACAGGTCCGGGGCTTATGGAATTCTCATATGCCACAAAACGATTGAAGCTCCTGTTCAAAAATGATGCTAAGAAATCAACTTCTGTCACCTTAGTGATACATTTTGGGATAGTACCTAAAGTTTAAAGCAGAAATTGGGGCACTTTTGAAATTTTCATTTTTGACCAAAATCGACAGGTCCGGGGCTTATGGAATTCTCATATGCCACAAAACGGTTGAAGCTCCTGTTCAAAAATGATGCTCCGAAATCAACTTCTGTCACCTTAGTGATACATTTTGGGATAGTACCTAAAGTTTAAAGCAGAAATTGGGGCACTTTTGAAATTTTCATTTTTGACCAAAAATCGACAGGTCCTGGGATTAGGGAATTTCTCATATGCCACAAAACGGTTGAAGCAACTGTTCAAAAATGATGCTCCGAAATCAACTTCTGTCACCTTAGTGATACATTTTGGGATAGTACCTAAAGTTTAAAGCAGAAATTGGGGCACTTTTGAAATTTTCATTTTTGACCAAAATCGACAGGTCCGGGGCTTATGGAATTCTCATATGCCACAAAATGATTGAAGCTCCTGTTCAAAAATGATGCTCCGAAATCAACTTCTGTCACCTTAGTGATACATTTTGGGATAGTACCTAAAGTTTAAAGCAGAAATTGGGGCACTTTTGAAATTTTCATTTTTGACCAAAATCGACAGGTCCGGGGCTTATGGAATTCTCATATGCCACAAAACGGTTGAAGCTCCTGTTCAAAAATGATGCTCCGAAATCAACTTCTGTCACCTTAGTGATACATTTTGGGATAGTACCTAAAGTTTAAAGCAGAAATTGGGGCACTTTTGAAATTTTCATTTTTGACCAAAAATCGACAGGTCCGGGGATTAGGGAATTTCTCATATGCCACAAAACGGTTGAAGCAATTGTTCAAAAATGATGCTCCGAAATCAACTTCTGTCACCTTAGTGATACATTTTGGGATAGTACCTAATGTTTAAAGCAGAAATTGGGGCACTTTTGAAATTTTCATTTTTGACCAAAAATCGACAGGTCCGGGGATTAGGGAATTTCTCATATGCCACAAAACGGTTGAAGCAACTGTTCAAAAATGATGCTCCGAAATCAACTTCTGTCACCTTAGTGATACATTTTGGGATAGTACCTAAAGTTTAAAGCAGAAATTGGGGCACTTTTGAAATTTTCATTTTTGACCAAAATCGACAGGTCCGGGGCTTAGGGAATTCTCATATGCCACAAAACGGTTGAAGCTCCTGTTCAAAAATGATGCTCCGAAATCAACTTCTGTCACCTTAGTGATACATTTTGGGATAGTACCTAAAGTTTAAAGCAGAAATTGGGGCACTTTTGAAATTTTAATTTTTGACCAAAATCGACAGGTCCGGGGCTTAGGGAATTTCTCATATGCCACAAAACGGTTGAAGCTCCTGTTCAAAAATGATGCTCCGAAATCAACTTCTGTCACCTTAGTGATACATTTTGGGATAGTACCTAATGTTTAAAGCAGAAATTGGGGCACTTTTGAAATTTTCATTTTTGACCAAAATCGACAGGTCCGAGGCTTATGGAATTCTCATATGCCACAAAACGATTGAAGCTCCTGTTCAAAAATGATGCTCCGAAATCAACTTCTGTCACCTTAGTGATACATTTTGGGATAGTACCTAAAGTTTAAAGCAGAAATTGGGGCACTTTTGAAATTTTCATTTTTGACCAAAATCGACAGGTCCGGGGCTTATGGAATTCTCATATGCCACAAAACGATTGAAGCTCCTGTTCAAAAATGATGCTAAGAAATCAACTTCTGTCACCTTAGTGATACATTTTGGGATAGTACCTAAAGTTTAAAGCAGAAATTGGGGCACTTTTGAAATTTTCATTTTTGACCAAAATCGACAGGTCCGGGGCTTATGGAATTCTCATATGCCACAAAACGGTTGAAGCTCCTGTTCAAAAATGATGCTCCGAAATCAACTTCTGTCACCTTAGTGATACATTTTGGGATAGTACCTAAAGTTTAAAGCAGAAATTGGGGCACTTTTGAAATTTTCATTTTTGACCAAAAATCGACAGGTCCTGGGATTAGGGAATTTCTCATATGCCACAAAACGGTTGAAGCAACTGTTCAAAAATGATGCTCCGAAATCAACTTCTGTCACCTTAGTGATACATTTTGGGATAGTACCTAAAGTTTAAAGCAGAAATTGGGGCACTTTTGAAATTTTCATTTTTGACCAAAATCGACAGGTCCGGGGCTTATGGAATTCTCATATGCCACAAAATGATTGAAGCTCCTGTTCAAAAATGATGCTCCGAAATCAACTTCTGTCACCTTAGTGATACATTTTGGGATAGTACCTAAAGTTTAAAGCAGAAATTGGGGCACTTTTGAAATTTTCATTTTTGACCAAAATCGACAGGTCCGGGGCTTATGGAATTCTCATATGCCACAAAACGGTTGAAGCTCCTGTTCAAAAATGATGCTCCGAAATCAACTTCTGTCACCTTAGTGATACATTTTGGGGGGTGGTCTTCTGTTTGCCGGCGGTCGGGCTCCCGGCGCTCAGTATACCGGCGCCGGGAGCCCGACAGCCGGAATACCGACAATTATTTTCCCTCGTGGGGGTCCACGACCCCCATAGAGGGAGAATAAAATAGTGTGGCGCGCGTAGCGCGCCACCGCGCCCGTAGCGTGGCGAGCGCAGCGAGCCCGCAAGGGGCTCATTTGCGCTCGCCAAGCTGTCGGTAAGCTGGCGGTCGGGCTCCCGGCGCCGGGATGCTGGTCGCCGGGAGCCCGACCGCCGGCCAGCCGTAGTGAACCCATTTTGGGATAGTACCTAAAGTTTAAAGCAGAAATTGGGGCACTTTTGAAATTTTCATTTTTGACCAAAATCGACAGGTCCGGGGCTTAGGGAATTTCTCATATGCCACAAAACGGTTGAAGCTCCTGTTCAAAAATGATGCTCCGAAATCAACTTCTGTCACCTTAGTGATACATTTTGGGATAATACCTAAAGTTTAAAGCAGAAATTGGGGCACTTTTGAAATTTTCATTTTTGACCAAAATCGACAGGTCCGGGGCTTAGGGAATTCTCATATGCCACAAAACGGTTGAAGCTCCTTTTCAAAAATGATGCTCCGAAATCAACTTCTGTCACCTTAGTGATACATTTTGGGATAGTACCTAAAGTTTAAAGCAGAAATTGGGGCACTTTTGAAATTTTAATTTTTGACCAAAATCGACAGGTCCGGGGCTTAGGGAATTTCTCATATTCCACAAAACGGTTGAAGCTCCTGTTCAAAAATGATGCTCCGAAATCAACTTCTGTCACCTTAGTGATACATTTTGGGATAGTACCTAAAGTTTAAAGCAGAAATTGGGGCACTTTTGAAATTTTCATTTTTGACCAAAATCGACAGGTCCGGGGCTTATGGAATTCTCATATGCCACAAAACGATTGAAGCTCCTGTTCAAAAATGATGCTCCGAAATCAACTTCTGTCACCTTAGTGATACATTTTGGGATAGTACCTAAAGTTTAAAGCAGAAATTGGGGCACTTTTGAAATTTTCATTTTTGACCAAAATCGACAGGTCCGGGGCTTATGGAATTCTCATATGCCACAAAATGGTTGAAGCTCCTGTTCAAAAATGATGCTCCGAAATCAACTTCTGTCACCTTAGTGATACATTTTGGGATAGTACCTAAAGTTTAAAGCAGAAATTGGGGCACTTTTGAAATTTTCATTTTTGACCAAAATCGACAGGTCCGGGGCTTATGGAATTCTCATATGCCACAAAACGATTGAAGCTCCTGTTCAAAAATGATGCTCCGAAATCAACTTCTGTCACCTTAGTGATACATTTTGGGATAGTACCTAAAGTTTAAAGCAGAAATTGGGGCACTTTTGAAATTTTCATTTTTGACCAAAATCGACAGGTCCGGGGCTTATGGAATTCTCATATGCCACAAAACGATTGAAGCTCCTGTTCAAAAATGATGCTCCGAAATCAACTTCTGTCACCTTAGTGATACATTTTGGGATAGTACCTAAAGTTTAAAGCAGAAATTGGGGCACTTTTGAAATTTTCATTTTTGACCAAAAATCGACAGGTCCGGGGATTAGGGAATTTCTCATATGCCACAAAACGGTTGAAGCAATTGTTCAAAAATGATGCTCCGAAATCAACTTCTGTCACCTTAGTGATACATTTTGGGATAGTACCTAATGTTTAAAGCAGAAATTGGGGCACTTTTGAAATTTTCATTTTTGACCAAAATCGACAGTTCCGGGGCTTATGGAATTCTCATATGCCACAAAACGATTGAAGCTCCTGTTCAAAAATGATGCTCCGAAATCAACTTCTGTCACCTTAGTGATACATTTTGGGATAGTACCTAAAGTTTAAAGCAGAAATTGGGGCACTTTTGAAATTTTCATTTTTGACCAAAATCGACAGGTCCGGGGCTTATGGAATTCTCATATGCCACAAAACGATTGAAGCTCCTGTTCAAAAATGATGCTCCGAAATCAACTTCTGTCACCTTAGTGATACATTTTGGGATAGTACCTAAAGTTTAAAGCAGAAATTGGGGCACTTTTGAAATTTTCATTTTTGACCAAAATCGACAAGTCCGGGGCTTAGGGAATTTCTCATATGCCACAAAACGGTTGAAGCTCCTGTTCAAAAATGATGCTAAGAAATCAATTTCTGTCACCTTAGTGATACATTTTGGGATAGTACCTAAAGTTTAAAGCAGAAATTGGGGCACTTTTGAAACTTTCATTTTTGACCAAAATCGACAGGTCCGGGGCTTATGGAATTCTCATATGCCACAAAATGGTTGAAGCTCCTGTTCAAAAATGATGCTCCGAAATCAACTTCTGTCACCTTAGTGATACATTTTGGGATAGTACCTAAAGTTTAAAGCAGAAATTGGGGCACTTTTGAAATTTTCATTTTTGACCAAAATCGACAGGTACGGGGCTTATGGAATTCTCATATGCCACAAAACGATTGAAGCTCCTGTTCAAAAATGATGCTCCGAAATCAACTTCTGTCACCTTAGTGATACATTTTGGGATAGTACCTAAAGTTTAAAGCAGAAATTGGGGCACTTTTGAAATTTTCATTTTTGACCAAAATCGACAGGTCCGGGGCTTATGGAATTCTCATATGCCACAAAACGGTTGAAGCTCCTGTTCAAAAATGATGCTCCAAAATCAACTTCTGTCACCTTAGTGATACATTTTGGGATAGTACCTAAAGTTTAAAGCAGAAATTGGGGCACTTTTGAAATTTTCATTTTTGACCAAAAATCGACAGGTCCGGGGATTAGGGAATTTCTCATATGCCACAAAACGGTTGAAGCAACTGTTCAAAAATGATGCTCCGAAATCAACTTCTGTCACCTTAGTGATACATTTTGGGATAGTACCTAAAGTTTAAAGCAGAAATTGGGGCACTTTTGAAATTTTCATTTTTGACCAAAATCGACAGGTCCGGGGCTTAGGGAATTCTCATATGCCACAAAACGGTTGAAGCTCCTGTTCAAAAATGATGCTCCGAAATCAACTTCTGTCACCTTAGTGATACATTTTGGGATAGTACCTAAAGTTTAAAGCTGAAATTGGGGCACTTTTGAAATTTTAATTTTTGACCAAAATCGACAGGTCCGGGGCTTAGGGAATTTCTCATATGCCACAAAACGGTTGAAGCTCCTGTTCAAAAATGATGCTCCGAAATCAACTTCTGTCACCTTAGTGATACATTTTGGGATAGTACCTAATGTTTAAAGCAGAAATTGGGGCACTTTTGAAATTTTCATTTTTGACCAAAATCGACAGGTCCGAGGCTTATGGAATTCTCATATGCCACAAAACGATTGAAGCTCCTGTTCAAAAATGATGCTCCGAAATCAACTTCTGTCACCTTAGTGATACATTTTGGGATAGTACCTAAAGTTTAAAGCAGAAATTGGGGCACTTTTGAAATTTTCATTTTTGACCAAAATCGACAGGTCCGGGGCTTATGGAATTCTCATATGCCACAAAACGATTGAAGCTCCTGTTCAAAAATGATGCTAAGAAATCAACTTCTGTCACCTTAGTGATACATTTTGGGATAGTACCTAAAGTTTAAAGCAGAAATTGGGGCACTTTTGAAATTTTCATTTTTGACCAAAATCGACAGGTCCGGGGCTTATGGAATTCTCATATGCCACAAAACGGTTGAAGCTCCTGTTCAAAAATGATGCTCCAAAATCAACTTCTGTCACCTTAGTGATACATTTTGGGATAGTACCTAAAGTTTAAAGCAGAAATTGGGGCACTTTTGAAATTTTCATTTTTGACCAAAAATCGACAGGTCCTGGGATTAGGGAATTTCTCATATGCCACAAAACGGTTGAAGCAACTGTTCAAAAATGATGCTCCGAAATCAACTTCTGTCACCTTAGTGATACATTTTGGGATAGTACCTAAAGTTTAAAGCAGAAATTGGGGCACTTTTGAAATTTTCATTTTTGACCAAAATCGACAGGTCCGGGGCTTATGGAATTCTCATATGCCACAAAATGATTGAAGCTCCTGTTCAAAAATGATGCTCCGAAATCAACTTCTGTCACCTTAGTGATACATTTTGGGATAGTACCTAAAGTTTAAAGCAGAAATTGGGGCACTTTTGAAATTTTCATTTTTGACCAAAATCGACAGGTCCGGGGCTTATGGAATTCTCATATGCCACAAAACGGTTGAAGCTCCTGTTCAAAAATGATGCTCCGAAATCAACTTCTGTCACCTTAGTGATACATTTTGGGGGGTGGTCTTCTGTTTGCCGGCGGTCGGGCTCCCGGCGCTCAGTATACCGGCGCCGGGAGCCCGACAGCCGGAATACCGACAATTATTTTCCCTCGTGGGGGTCCACGACCCCCACAGAGGGAGAATAAAATAGTGTGGCGCGCGTAGCGCGCCACCGCGCCCGTAGCGTGGCGAGCGCAGCGAGCCCGCAAGGGGCTCATTTGCGCTCGCCAAGCTGTCGGTAAGCCGGCGGTCGGGCTCCCGGCGCCGGGATGCTGGTCGCCGGGAGCCCGACCGCCGGCCAGCCGTAGTGAACCCATTTTGGGATAGTACCTAAAGTTTAAAGCAGAAATTGGGGCACTTTTGAAATTTTCATTTTTGACCAAAATCGACAGGTCCGGGGCTTAGGGAATTTCTCATATGCCACAAAACGGTTGAAGCTCCTGTTCAAAAATGATGCTCCGAAATCAACTTCTGTCACCTTAGTGATACATTTTGGGATAATACCTAAAGTTTAAAGCAGAAATTGGGGCACTTTTGAAATTTTCATTTTTGACCAAAATCGACAGGTCCGGGGCTTAGGGAATTCTCATATGCCACAAAACGGTTGAAGCTCCTTTTCAAAAATGATGCTCCGAAATCAACTTCTGTCACCTTAGTGATACATTTTGGGATAGTACCTAAAGTTTAAAGCAGAAATTGGGGCACTTTTGAAATTTTAATTTTTGACCAAAATCGACAGGTCCGGGGCTTAGGGAATTTCTCATATTCCACAAAACGGTTGAAGCTCCTGTTCAAAAATGATGCTCCGAAATCAACTTCTGTCACCTTAGTGATACATTTTGGGATAGTACCTAAAGTTTAAAGCAGAAATTGGGGCACTTTTGAAATTTTCATTTTTGACCAAAATCGACAGGTCCGGGGCTTATGGAATTCTCATATGCCACAAAACGATTGAAGCTCCTGTTCAAAAATGATGCTCCGAAATCAACTTCTGTCACCTTAGTGATACATTTTGGGATAGTACCTAAAGTTTAAAGCAGAAATTGGGGCACTTTTGAAATTTTCATTTTTGACCAAAATCGACAGGTCCGGGGCTTATGGAATTCTCATATGCCACAAAACGATTGAAGCTCCTGTTCAAAAATGATGCTCCGAAATCAACTTCTGTCACCTTAGTGATACATTTTGGGATAGTACCTAAAGTTTAAAGCAGAAATTGGGGCACTTTTGAAATTTTCATTTTTGACCAAAATCGACAGGTCCGGGGCTTAGGGAATTCTCATATGCCACAAAACGGTTGAAGCTCCTGTTCAAAAATGATGCTCCAAAATCAACTTCTGTCACCTTAGTGATACATTTTGGGATAGTACCTAAAGTTTAAAGCAGAAATTGGGGCACTTTTGAAATTTTCATTTTTGGCCAAAATCGACAAGTCCGGGGCTTAGGGAATTTCTCATATGCCACAAAACGGTTGAAGCTCCTGTTCAAAAATGATGCTAAGAAATCAACTTCTGTCACCTTAGTGATACATTTTGGGATAGTACCTAAAGTTTAAAGCAGAAATTGGGGCACTTTTGAAATTTTCATTTTTGACCAAAATCGACAGGTCCGGGGCTTATGGAATTCTCATATGCCACAAAACGATTGAAGCTCCTGTTCAAAAATGATGCTCCGAAATCAACTTCTGTCACCTTAGTGATACATTTTGGGATAGTACCTAAAGTTTAAAGCAGAAATTGGGGCACTTTTGAAATTTTCATTTTTGACCAAAATCGACAGGTCCGGGGCTTATGGAATTCTCATATGCCACAAAATGTTTGAAGCTCCTGTTCAAAAATGATGCTCCGAAATCAACTTCTGTCACCTTAGTGATACATTTTGGGATAGTACCTAAAGTTTAAAGCAGAAACTGGGGCACTTTGGAAATTTTCATTTTTGACCAAAATCGACAGGTCCGGGGCTTAGGGAATTTCTCATATGCCACAAAACGGTTGAAGCTCCTGTTCAAAAATGATGCTCCGAAATCAACTTCTGTCACCTCAGTGATACATTTTGGGATAGTACCTAAAGTTTAAAGCAGAAATTGGGGCACTTTTGAAATTTTCATTTTTGACCAAAATCGACAGGTCCGGGGCTTAGGGAATTCTCATATGCCACAAAACGGTTGAAGCTCCTGTTCAAAAATGATGCTCCGAAATCAACTTCTGTCACCTTAGTGATACCTTTTGGGATAGTACCTAAAGTTTAAAGCAGAAATTGGGGCACTTTTGAAATTTTCATTTTTGACCAAAATCGACAAGTCCGGGGCTTAGGGAATTTCTCATATGCCACAAAACGGTTGAAGCTCCTGTTCAAAAATGATGCTAAGAAATCAACTTCTGTCACCTTAGTGATACATTTTGGGATAGTACCTAAAGTTTAAAGCAGAAATTGGGGCACTTTTGAAATTTTCATTTTTGACCAAAATCGACAGGTCCGGGGCTTATGGAATTCTCATATGCCACAAAACGGTTGAAGCTCCTGTTCAAAAATGATGCTCCGAAATCAACTTCTGTCACCTTAGTGATACATTTTGGGATAGTACCTAAAGTTTAAAGCAGAAATTGGGGCACTTTTGAAATTTTCATTTTTGACCAAAATCGACAGGTCCGGGGCTTAGGGAATTCTCATATGCCACAAAACGGTTGAAGCTCCTGTTCAAAAATGATGCTCCGAAATCAACTTCTGTCACTTTAGTGATACATTTTGGGATAGTACCTAAAGTTTAAAGCAGAAATTGGGGCACTTTTGAAATTTTCATTTTTGACCAAAATCGACAAGTCCGGGGCTTAGGGAATTTCTCATATGCCACAAAACGGTTGAAGCTCCTGTTCAAAAATGATGCTAAGAAATCAACTTCTGTCACCTTAGTGATACATTTTGGGATAGTACCTAAAGTTTAAAGCAGAAATTGGGGCACTTTTGAAATTTTTATTTTTGACCAAAATCGACAGGTCCGGGGCTTAGGGAATTCTCATATGCCACAAAACGGTTGAAGCTCCTGTTCAAAAATGATGCTCCGAAATCAACTTCTGTCACCTTAGTGATACATTTTGGGATAGTACCTAAAGTTTAAAGCAGAAATTGGGGCACTTTTGAAATTTTCATTTTTGACCAAAATCGACAAGTCCGGGGCTTAGGGAATTTCTCATATGCCACAAAACGGTTGAAGCTCCTGTTCAAAAATGATGCTAAGAAATCAACTTCTGTCACCTTAGTGATACATTTTGGGATAGTACCTAAAGTTTAAAGCAGAAATTGGGGCACTTTTGAAATTTTCATTTTTGACCAAAATCGACAGGTCCGGGGCTTATGGAATTCTCATATGCCACAAAACGGTTGAAGCTCCTGTTCAAAAATGATGCTCCGAAATCAACTTCTGTCACCTTAGTGATACATTTTGGGATAGTACCTAAAGTTTAAAGCAGAAATTGGGGCACTTTTGAAATTTTCATTTTTGACCAAAAATCGACAGGTCCGGGGATTAGGGAATTTCTCATATGCCACAAAACGGTTGAAGCAACTGTTCAAAAATGATGCTCCGAAATCAACTTCTGTCACCTTAGTGATACATTTTGGGATAGTACCTAATGTTTAAAGCAGAAATTGGGGCACTTTTGAAATTTTCATTTTTGACCAAAATCGACAGGTCCGGGGCTTATGGAATTCTCATATGCCACAAAACGGTTGAAGCTCCTGTTCAAAAATAATGCTCCAAAATCAACTTCTGTCACCTTAGTGATACATTTTGGGATAGTACCTAAAGTTTAAAGCAGAAATTGGGGCACTTTTGAAATTTTCAATTTTGACCAAAAATCGACAGGTCCGGGGATTAGGGAATTTCTCATGTGCCACAAAACGGTTGAAGCAATTGTTCAAAAATGATGCTCCGAAATCAACTTCTGTCACCTTAGTGATACATTTTGGGATAGTACCTAAAGTTTAAAGCAGAAATTGGGGCACTTTTGAAATTTTCATTTTTGACCAAAATCGACAGGTCCGGGGCTTAGGGAATTCTCATATGCCACAAAACGGTTGAAGCTCCTGTTCAAAAATGATGCTCCAAAATCAACTTCTGTCACCTTAGTGATACATTTTGGGATAGTACCTAAAGTTTAAAGCAGAAATTGGGGCACTTTTGAAATTTTCATTTTTGACCAAAATCGACAAGTCCGGGGCTTAGGGAATTTCTCATATGCCACAAAACGGTTGAAGCTCCTGTTCAAAAATGATGCTAAGAAATCAACTTCTGTCACCTTAGTGATACATTTTGGGATAGTACCTAAAGTTTAAAGCAGAAATTGGGGCACTTTTGAAATTTTCATTTTTGACCAAAATCGACAGGTCCGGGGCTTATGGAATTCTCATATGCTACAAAATGGTTGAAGCTCCTGTTCAAAAATGATGCTCCGAAATCAACTTCTGTCACCTTAGTGATACATTTTGGGATAGTACCTAAAGTTTAAAGCAGAAATTGGGGCACTTTTGAAATTTTCATTTTTGACCAAAATCGACAGGTCCGGGGCTTATGGAATTCTCATATGCCACAAAACGATTGAAGCTCCTGTTCAAAAATGATGCTCCGAAATCAACTTCTGTCACCTTAGTGATACATTTTGGGATAGTACCTAAAGTTTAAAGCAGAAATTGGGGCACTTTTGAAATTTTCATTTTTGACCAAAATCGACAGGTCCGGGGCTTATGGAATTCTCATATGCCACAAAACGATTGAAGCTCCTGTTCAAAAATGATGCTCCGAAATCAACTTCTGTCACCTTAGTGATACATTTTGGGATAGTACCTAAAGTTTAAAGCAGAAATTGGGGCACTTTTGAAATTTTCATTTTTGACCAAAAATCGACAGGTCCGGGGATTAGGGAATTTCTCATATGCCACAAAACGGTTGAAGCAATTGTTCAAAAATGATGCTCCGAAATCAACTTCTGTCACCTTAGTGATACATTTTGGGATAGTACCTAATGTTTAAAGCAGAAATTGGGGCACTTTTGAAATTTTCATTTTTGACCAAAATCGACAGGTCCGGGGCTTATGGAATTCTCATATGCCACAAAACGATTGAAGCTCCTGTTCAAAAATGATGCTCCGAAATCAACTTCTGTCACCTTAGTGATACATTTTGGGATAGTACCTAAAGTTTAAAGCAGAAATTGGGGCACTTTTGAAATTTTCATTTTTGACCAAAATCGACAGGTCCGGGGCTTATGGAATTCTCATATGCCACAAAACGATTGAAGCTCCTGTTCAAAAATGATGCTCCGAAATCAACTTCTGTCACCTTAGTGATACATTTTGGGATAGTACCTAAAGTTTAAAGCAGAAATTGGGGCACTTTTGAAATTTTCATTTTTGACCAAAATCGACAGGTCCGGGGCTTATGGAATTCTCATATGCCACAAAATGGTTGAAGCTCCTGTTCAAAAATGATGCTCCGAAATCAACTTCTGTCACCTTAGTGATACATTTTGGGATAGTACCTAAAGTTTAAAGCAGAAATTGGGGCACTTTTGAAATTTTCATTTTTGACCAAAATCGACAGGTACGGGGCTTATGGAATTCTCATATGCCACAAAACGATTGAAGCTCCTGTTCAAAAATGATGCTCCGAAATCAACTTCTGTCACCTTAGTGATACATTTTGGGATAGTACCTAAAGTTTAAAGCAGAAATTGGGGCACTTTTGAAATTTTCATTTTTGACCAAAATCGACAGGTCCGGGGCTTATGGAATTCTCATATGCCACAAAACGGTTGAAGCTCCTGTTCAAAAATGATGCTCCAAAATCAACCTCTGTCACCTTAGTGATACATTTTGGGATAGTACCTAAAGTTTAAAGCAGAAATTTGGGCACTTTTGAAATTTTCATTTTTGACCAAAAATCGACAGGTCCGGGGATTAGGGAATTTCTCATATGCCACAAAACGGTTGAAGCAACTGTTCAAAAATGATGCTCCGATATCAACTTCTGTCACCTTAGTGATACATTTTGGGATAGTACCTAAAGTTTAAAGCAGAAATTGGGGCACTTTTGAAATTTTCATTTTTGACCAAAATCGACAGGTCCGGGGCTTAGGGAATTCTCATATGCCACAAAACGGTTGAAGCTCCTGTTCAAAAATGATGCTCCGAAATCAACTTCTGTCACCTTAGTGATACATTTTGGGATAGTACCTAAAGTTTAAAGCAGAAATTGGGGCACTTTTGAAATTTTCATTTTTGACCAAAATCGACAAGTCCGGGGCTTAGGGAATTTCTCATATGCCACAAAACGGTTGAAGCTCCTGTTCAAAAATGATGCTAAGAAATCAACTTCTGTCACCTTAGTGATACATTTTGGGATAGTACCTAAAGTTTAAAGCAGAAATTGGGGCACTTTTGAAATTTTCATTTTTGACCAAAATCGACAGGTCCGGGGCTTATGGAATTCTCATATGCCACAAAACGGTTGAAGCTCCTGTTCAAAAATGATGCTCCGAAATCAACTTCTGTCACCTTAGTGATACATTTTGGGATAGTACCTAACGTTTAAAGCAGAAATTGGGGCACTTTTGAAATTTTCATTTTTGACCAAAAATCGACAGGTCCGGGGATTAGGGAATTTCTCATATGCCACAAAACGGTTGAAGCAACTGTTCAAAAATGATGCTCCGAAATCAACTTCTGTCACCTTAGTGATACATTTTGGGATAGTACCTAATGTTTAAAGCAGAAATTGGGGCACTTTTGAAATTTTCATTTTTGACCAAAATCGACAGGTCCGGGGCTTATGGAATTCTCATATGCCACAAAACGGTTGAAGCTCCTGTTCAAAAATAATGCTCCAAAATCAACTTCTGTCACCTTAGTGATACATTTTGGGATAGTACCTAAAGTTTAAAGCAGAAATTGGGGCACTTTTGAAATTTTCAATTTTGACCAAAAATCGACAGGTCCGGGGATTAGGGAATTTCTCATGTGCCACAAAACGGTTGAAGCAATTGTTCAAAAATGATGCTCCGAAATCAACTTCTGTCACCTTAGTGATACATTTTGGGATAGTACCTAAAGTTTAAAGCAGAAATTGGGGCACTTTTGAAATTTTCATTTTTGACCAAAATCGACAGGTCCGGGGCTTATGGAATTCTCATATGCCACAAAATGGTTGAAGCTCCTGTTCAAAAATGATGCTCCGAAATCAACTTCTGTCACCTTAGTGATACATTTTGGGATAGTACCTAAAGTTTAAAGCAGAAATTGGGGCACTTTTGAAATTTTCATTTTTGACCAAAATCGACAGGTCCGGGGCTTATGGAATTCTCATATGCCACAAAACGATTGAAGCTCCTGTTCAAAAATGATGCTCCGAAATCAACTTCTGTCACCTTAGTGATACATTTTGGGATAGTACCTAAAGTTTAAAGCAGAAATTGGGGCACTTTTGAAATTTTCATTTTTGACCAAAATCGACAGGTCCGGGGCTTATGGAATTCTCATATGCCACAAAACGATTGAAGCTCCTGTTCAAAAATGATGCTCCGAAATCAACTTCTGTCACCTTAGTGATACATTTTGGGATAGTACCTAAAGTTTAAAGCAGAAATTGGGGCACTTTTGAAATTTTCATTTTTGACCAAAAATCGACAGGTCCGGGGATTAGGGAATTTCTCATATGCCACAAAACGGTTGAAGCAATTGTTCAAAAATGATGCTCCGAAATCAACTTCTGTCACCTTAGTGATACATTTTGGGATAGTACCTAATGTTTAAAGCAGAAATTGGGGCACTTTTGAAATTTTCATTTTTGACCAAAATCGACAGGTCCGGGGCTTATGGAATTCTCATATGCCACAAAACGATTGAAGCTCCTGTTCAAAAATGATGCTCCGAAATCAACTTCTGTCACCTTAGTGATACATTTTGGGATAGTACCTAAAGTTTAAAGCAGAAATTGGGGCACTTTTGAAATTTTCATTTTTGACCAAAATCGACAGGTCCGGGGCTTATGGAATTCTCATATGCCACAAAACGATTGAAGCTCCTGTTCAAAAATGATGCTCCAAAATCAACTTCTGTCACCTTAGTGATACATTTTGGGATAGTACCTAAAGTTTAAAGCAGAAATTGGGGCACTTTTGAAATTTTCATTTTTGACCAAAATTGACAAGTCCGGGGCTTAGGGAATTTCTCATATGCCACAAAACGGTTGAAGCTCCTGTTCAAAAATGATGCTCCGAAATCAACTTCTGTCACCTTAGTGATACATTTTGGGATAGTACCTAAAGTTTAAAGCAGAAATTGGGGCACTTTTGAAATTTTCATTTTTGACCAAAATCGACAGGTCCGGGGCTTATGGAATTCTCATATGCCACAAAACGGTTGAAGCTCCTGTTCAAAAATGATGCTCCAAAATCAACCTCTGTCACCTTAGTGATACATTTTGGGATAGTACCTAAAGTTTAAAGCAGAAATTTGGGCACTTTTGAAATTTTCATTTTTGACCAAAAATCGACAGGTCCGGGGATTAGGGAATTTCTCATATGCCACAAAACGGTTGAAGCAACTGTTCAAAAATGATGCTCCGATATCAACTTCTGTCACCTTAGTGATACATTTTGGGATAGTACCTAAAGTTTAAAGCAGAAATTGGGGCACTTTTGAAATTTTCATTTTTGACCAAAATCGACAGGTCCGGGGCTTAGGGAATTCTCATATGCCACAAAACGGTTGAAGCTCCTGTTCAAAAATGATGCTCCGAAATCAACTTCTGTCACCTTAGTGATACATTTTGGGATAGTACCTAAAGTTTAAAGCAGAAATTGGGGCACTTTTGAAATTTTAATTTTTGACCAAAATCGACAGGTCCGGGGCTTAGGGAATTTCTCATATGCCACAAAACGGTTGAAGCTCCTGTTCAAAAATGATGCTCCGAAATCAACTTCTGTCACCTTAGTGATACATTTTGGGATAGTACCTAATGTTTAAAGCAGAAATTGGGGCACTTTTGAAATTTTCATTTTTGACCAAAATCGACAGGTCCGAGGCTTATGGAATTCTCATATGCCACAAAACGATTGAAGCTCCTGTTCAAAAATGATGCTCCGAAATCAACTTCTGTCACCTTAGTGATACATTTTGGGATAGTACCTAAAGTTTAAAGCAGAAATTGGGGCACTTTTGAAATTTTCAATTTTGACCAAAAATCGACAGGTCCGGGGATTAGGGAATTTCTCATGTGCCACAAAACGGTTGAAGCAATTGTTCAAAAATGATGCTCCGAAATCAACTTCTGTCACCTTAGTGATACATTTTGGGATAGTACCTAAAGTTTAAAGCAGAAATTGGGGCACTTTTGAAATTTTCATTTTTGACCAAAATCGACAGGTCCGGGGCTTATGGAATTCTCATATGCCACAAAATGGTTGAAGCTCCTGTTCAAAAATGATGCTCCGAAATCAACTTCTGTCACCTTAGTGATACATTTTGGGATAGTACCTAAAGTTTAAAGCAGAAATTGGGGCACTTTTGAAATTTTCATTTTTGACCAAAATCGACAGGTCCGGGGCTTATGGAATTCTCATATGCCACAAAACGATTGAAGCTCCTGTTCAAAAATGATGCTCCGAAATCAACTTCTGTCACCTTAGTGATACATTTTGGGATAGTACCTAAAGTTTAAAGCAGAAATTGGGGCACTTTTGAAATTTTCATTTTTGACCAAAATCGACAGGTCCGGGGCTTATGGAATTCTCATATGCCACAAAACGATTGAAGCTCCTGTTCAAAAATGATGCTCCGAAATCAACTTCTGTCACCTTAGTGATACATTTTGGGATAGTACCTAAAGTTTAAAGCAGAAATTGGGGCACTTTTGAAATTTTCATTTTTGACCAAAAATCGACAGGTCCGGGGATTAGGGAATTTCTCATATGCCACAAAACGGTTGAAGCAATTGTTCAAAAATGATGCTCCGAAATCAACTTCTGTCACCTTAGTGATACATTTTGGGATAGTACCTAATGTTTAAAGCAGAAATTGGGGCACTTTTGAAATTTTCATTTTTGACCAAAATCGACAGGTCCGGGGCTTATGGAATTCTCATATGCCACAAAACGATTGAAGCTCCTGTTCAAAAATGATGCTCCGAAATCAACTTCTGTCACCTTAGTGATACATTTTGGGATAGTACCTAAAGTTTAAAGCAGAAATTGGGGCACTTTTGAAATTTTCATTTTTGACCAAAATCGACAGGTCCGGGGCTTATGGAATTCTCATATGCCACAAAACGATTGAAGCTCCTGTTCAAAAATGATGCTCCAAAATCAACTTCTGTCACCTTAGTGATACATTTTGGGATAGTACCTAAAGTTTAAAGCAGAAATTGGGGCACTTTTGAAATTTTCATTTTTGACCAAAATTGACAAGTCCGGGGCTTAGGGAATTTCTCATATGCCACAAAACGGTTGAAGCTCCTGTTCAAAAATGATGCTCCGAAATCAACTTCTGTCACCTTAGTGATACATTTTGGGATAGTACCTAAAGTTTAAAGCAGAAATTGGGGCACTTTTGAAATTTTCATTTTTGACCAAAATCGACAGGTCCGGGGCTTATGGAATTCTCATATGCCACAAAACGGTTGAAGCTCCTGTTCAAAAATGATGCTCCAAAATCAACCTCTGTCACCTTAGTGATACATTTTGGGATAGTACCTAAAGTTTAAAGCAGAAATTTGGGCACTTTTGAAATTTTCATTTTTGACCAAAAATCGACAGGTCCGGGGATTAGGGAATTTCTCATATGCCACAAAACGGTTGAAGCAACTGTTCAAAAATGATGCTCCGATATCAACTTCTGTCACCTTAGTGATACATTTTGGGATAGTACCTAAAGTTTAAAGCAGAAATTGGGGCACTTTTGAAATTTTCATTTTTGACCAAAATCGACAGGTCCGGGGCTTAGGGAATTCTCATATGCCACAAAACGGTTGAAGCTCCTGTTCAAAAATGATGCTCCGAAATCAACTTCTGTCACCTTAGTGATACATTTTGGGATAGTACCTAAAGTTTAAAGCAGAAATTGGGGCACTTTTGAAATTTTAATTTTTGACCAAAATCGACAGGTCCGGGGCTTAGGGAATTTCTCATATGCCACAAAACGGTTGAAGCTCCTGTTCAAAAATGATGCTCCGAAATCAACTTCTGTCACCTTAGTGATACATTTTGGGATAGTACCTAATGTTTAAAGCAGAAATTGGGGCACTTTTGAAATTTTCATTTTTGACCAAAATCGACAGGTCCGAGGCTTATGGAATTCTCATATGCCACAAAACGATTGAAGCTCCTGTTCAAAAATGATGCTCCGAAATCAACTTCTGTCACCTTAGTGATACATTTTGGGATAGTACCTAAAGTTTAAAGCAGAAATTGGGGCACTTTTGAAATTTTCATTTTTGACCAAAATCGACAGGTCCGGGGCTTATGGAATTCTCATATGCCACAAAACGATTGAAGCTCCTGTTCAAAAATGATGCTAAGAAATCAACTTCTGTCACCTTAGTGATACATTTTGGGATAGTACCTAAAGTTTAAAGCAGAAATTGGGGCACTTTTGAAATTTTCATTTTTGACCAAAATCGACAGGTCCGGGGCTTATGGAATTCTCATATGCCACAAAACGGTTGAAGCTCCTGTTCAAAAATGATGCTCCAAAATCAACTTCTGTCACCTTAGTGATACATTTTGGGATAGTACCTAAAGTTTAAAGCAGAAATTGGGGCACTTTTGAAATTTTCATTTTTGACCAAAATCGACAGGTCCGGGGCTTATGGAATTCTCATATGCCACAAAATGATTGAAGCTCCTGTTCAAAAATGATGCTCCGAAATCAACTTCTGTCACCTTAGTGATACATTTTGGGATAGTACCTAAAGTTTAAAGCAGAAATTGGGGCACTTTTGAAATTTTCATTTTTGACCAAAATCGACAGGTCCGGGGCTTATGGAATTCTCATATGCCACAAAACGGTTGAAGCTCCTGTTCAAAAATGATGCTCCGAAATCAACTTCTGTCACCTTAGTGATACATTTTGGGGGGTGGTCTTCTGTTTGCCGGCGGTCGGGCTCCCGGCGCTCAGTATACCGGCGCCGGGAGCCCGACAGCCGGAATACCGACAATTATTTTCCCTCGTGGGGGTCCACGACCCCCATAGAGGGAGAATAAAATAGTGTGGCGCGCGTAGCGCGCCACCGCGCCCGTAGCGTGGCGAGCGCAGCGAGCCCGCAAGGGGCTCATTTGCGCTCGCCAAGCTGTCGGTAAGCCGGCGGTCGGGCTCCCGGCGCCGGGATGCTGGTCGCCGGGAGCCCGACCGCCGGCCAGCCGTAGTGAACCCATTTTGGGATAGTACCTAAAGTTTAAAGCAGAAATTGGGGCACTTTTGAAATTTTCATTTTTGACCAAAATCGACAGGTCCGGGGCTTAGGGAATTTCTCATATGCCACAAAACGGTTGAAGCTCCTGTTCAAAAATGATGCTCCGAAATCAACTTCTGTCACCTTAGTTATACATTTTGGGATAATACCTAAAGTTTAAAGCAGAAATTGGGGCACTTTTGAAATTTTCATTTTTGACCAAAATCGACAGGTCCGGGGCTTAGGGAATTCTCATATGCCACAAAACGGTTGAAGCTCCTTTTCAAAAATGATGCTCCGAAATCAACTTCTGTCACCTTAGTGATACATTTTGGGATAGTACCTAAAGTTTAAAGCAGAAATTGGGGCACTTTTGAAATTTTAATTTTTGACCAAAATCGACAGGTCCGGGGCTTAGGGAATTTCTCATATTCCACAAAACGGTTGAAGCTCCTGTTCAAAAATGATGCTCCGAAATCAACTTCTGTCACCTTAGTGATACATTTTGGGATAGTACCTAAAGTTTAAAGCAGAAATTGGGGCACTTTTGAAATTTTTATTTTTGACCAAAATCGACAGGTCCGGGGCTTATGGAATTCTCATATGCCACAAAACGATTGAAGCTCCTGTTCAAAAATGATGCTCCGAAATCAACTTCTGTCACCTTAGTGATACATTTTGGGATAGTACCTAAAGTTTAAAGCAGAAATTGGGGCACTTTTGAAATTTTCATTTTTGACCAAAATCGACAGGTCCGGGGCTTATGGAATTCTCATATGCCACAAAACGATTGAAGCTCCTGTTCAAAAATGATGCTAAGAAATCAACTTCTGTCACCTTAGTGATACATTTTGGGATAGTACCTAAAGTTTAAAGCAGAAATTGGGGCACTTTTGAAATTTTCATTTTTGACCAAAATCGACAGGTCCGGGGCTTATGGAATTCTCATATGCCACAAAACGGTTGAAGCTCCTGTTCAAAAATGATGCTCCAAAATCAACTTCTGTCACCTTAGTGATACATTTTGGGATAGTACCTAAAGTTTAAAGCAGAAATTGGGGCACTTTTGAAATTTTCATTTTTGACCAAAATCGACAGGTCCGGGGCTTATGGAATTCTCATATGCCACAAAATGATTGAAGCTCCTGTTCAAAAATGATGCTCCGAAATCAACTTCTGTCACCTTAGTGATACATTTTGGGATAGTACCTAAAGTTTAAAGCAGAAATTGGGGCACTTTTGAAATTTTCATTTTTGACCAAAATCGACAGGTCCGGGGCTTATGGAATTCTCATATGCCACAAAACGGTTGAAGCTCCTGTTCAAAAATGATGCTCCGAAATCAACTTCTGTCACCTTAGTGATACATTTTGGGGGGTGGTCTTCTGTTTGCCGGCGGTCGGGCTCCCGGCGCTCAGTATACCGGCGCCGGGAGCCCGACAGCCGGAATACCGACAATTATTTTCCCTCGTGGGGGTCCACGACCCCCATAGAGGGAGAATAAAATAGTGTGGCGCGCGTAGCGCGCCACCGCAGCGAGCCCGCAAGGGGCTCATTTGCGCTCGCCAAGCTGTCGGTAAGCCGGCGGTCGGGCTCCCGGCGCCGGGATGCTGGTCGCCGGGAGCCCGACCGCCGGCCAGCCGTAGTGAACCCATTTTGGGATAGTACCTAAAGTTTAAAGCAGAAATTGGGGCACTTTTGAAATTTTCATTTTTGACCAAAATCGACAGGTCCGGGGCTTAGGGAATTTCTCATATGCCACAAAACGGTTGAAGCTCCTGTTCAAAAATGATGCTCCGAAATCAACTTCTGTCACCTTAGTTATACATTTTGGGATAATACCTAAAGTTTAAAGCAGAAATTGGGGCACTTTTGAAATTTTCATTTTTGACCAAAATCGACAGGTCCGGGGCTTAGGGAATTCTCATATGCCACAAAACGGTTGAAGCTCCTTTTCAAAAATGATGCTCCGAAATCAACTTCTGTCACCTTAGTGATACATTTTGGGATAGTACCTAAAGTTTAAAGCAGAAATTGGGGCACTTTTGAAATTTTAATTTTTGACCAAAATCGACAGGTCCGGGGCTTAGGGAATTTCTCATATTCCACAAAACGGTTGAAGCTCCTGTTCAAAAATGATGCTCCGAAATCAACTTCTGTCACCTTAGTGATACATTTTGGGATAGTACCTAAAGTTTAAAGCAGAAATTGGGGCACTTTTGAAATTTTTATTTTTGACCAAAATCGACAGGTCCGGGGCTTATGGAATTCTCATATGCCACAAAACGATTGAAGCTCCTGTTCAAAAATGATGCTCCGAAATCAACTTCTGTCACCTTAGTGATACATTTTGGGATAGTACCTAAAGTTTAAAGCAGAAATTGGGGCACTTTTGAAATTTTCATTTTTGACCAAAATCGACAGGTCCGGGGCTTATGGAATTCTCATATGCCACAAAACGATTGAAGCTCCTGTTCAAAAATGATGCTCCGAAATCAACTTCTGTCACCTTAGTGATACATTTTGGGATAGTACCTAAAGTTTAAAGCAGAAATTGGGGCACTTTTGAAATTTTCATTTTTGACCAAAATCGACAGGTCCGGGGCTTAGGGAATTCTCATATGCCACAAAACGGTTGAAGCTCCTGTTCAAAAATGATGCTCCAAAATCAACTTCTGTCACCTTAGTGATACATTTTGGGATAGTACCTAAAGTTTAAAGCAGAAATTGGGGCACTTTTGAAATTTTCATTTTTGGCCAAAATCGACAAGTCCGGGGCTTAGGGAATTTCTCATATGCCACAAAACGGTTGAAGCTCCTGTTCAAAAATGATGCTAAGAAATCAACTTCTGTCACCTTAGTGATACATTTTGGGATAGTACCTAAAGTTTAAAGCAGAAATTGGGGCACTTTTGAAATTTTCATTTTTGACCAAAATCGACAGGTCCGGGGCTTATGGAATTCTCATATGCCACAAAACGATTGAAGCTCCTGTTCAAAAATGATGCTCCGAAATCAACTTCTGTCACCTTAGTGATACATTTTGGTATAGTACCTAAAGTTTAAAGCAGAAATTGGGGCACTTTTGAAATTTTCATTTTTGACCAAAATCGACAGGTCCGGGGCTTATGGAATTCTCATATGCCACAAAATGTTTGAAGCTCCTGTTCAAAAATGATGCTCCGAAATCAACTTCTGTCACCTTAGTGATACATTTTGGGATAGTACCTAAAGTTTAAAGCAGAAACTGGGGCACTTTGGAAATTTTCATTTTTGACCAAAATCGACAGGTCCGGGGCTTAGGGAATTTCTCATATGCCACAAAACGGTTGAAGCTCCTGTTCAAAAATGATGCTCCGAAATCAACTTCTGTCACCTCAGTGATACATTTTGGGATAGTACCTAAAGTTTAAAGCAGAAATTGGGGCACTTTTGAAATTTTCATTTTTGACCAAAATCGACAGGTCCGGGGCTTAGGGAATTCTCATATGCCACAAAACGGTTGAAGCTCCTGTTCAAAAATGATGCTCCGAAATCAACTTCTGTCACCTTAGTGATACATTTTGGGATAGTACCTAAAGTTTAAAGCAGAAATTGGGGCACTTTTGAAATTTTCATTTTTGACCAAAATCGACAGGTTCGGGGCTTAGGGAATTCTCATATGCCACAAAACGGTTGAAGCTCCTGTTCAAAAATGATGCTCCAAAATCAACTTCTGTCACCTTAGTGATACATTTTGGGATAGTACCTAAAGTTTAAAGCAGAAATTGGGGCACTTTTGAAATTTTCATTTTTGGCCAAAATCGACAAGTCCGGGGCTTAGGGAATTTCTCATATGCCACAAAACGGTTGAAGCTCCTGTTCAAAAATGATGCTAAGAAATCAACTTCTGTCACCTTAGTGATACATTTTGGGATAGTACCTAAAGTTTAAAGCAGAAATTGGGGCACTTTTGAAATTTTCATTTTTGACCAAAATCGACAGGTCCGGGGCTTATGGAATTCTCATATGCCACAAAATGATTGAAGCTCCTGTTCAAAAATGATGCTCCGAAATCAACTTCTGTCACCTTAGTGATACATTTTGGTATAGTACCTAAAGTTTAAAGCAGAAATTGGGGCACTTTTGAAATTTTCATTTTTGACCAAAATCGACAGGTCCGGGGCTTATGGAATTCTCATATGCCACAAAATGTTTGAAGCTCCTGTTCAAAAATGATGCTCCGAAATCAACTTCTGTCACCTTAGTGATACATTTTGGGATAGTACCTAAAGTTTAAAGCAGAAACTGGGGCACTTTGGAAATTTTCATTTTTGACCAAAATCGACAGGTCCGGGGCTTAGGGAATTTCTCATATGCCACAAAATGGTTGAAGCTCCTGTTCAAAAATGATGCTCCGAAATCAACTTCTGTCACCTCAGTGATACATTTTGGGATAGTACCTAAAGTTTAAAGCAGAAATTGGGGCATTTTTGAAATTTTCATTTTTGACCAAAATCGACAGGTCCGGGGCTTATGGAATTCTCATATGCCACAAAACGATTGAAGCTCCTGTTCAAAAATGATGCTCCGAAATCAACTTCTGTCACCTTAGTGATACATTTTGGGATAGTACCTAAAGTTTAAAGCAGAAATTGGGGCACTTTTGAAATTTTCATTTTTGACCAAAATCGACAGGTCCGGGGCTTATGGAATTCTCATATGCCACAAAACGATTGAAGCTCCTGTTCAAAAATGATGCTCCGAAATCAACTTCTGTCACCTTAGTGATACATTTTGGTATAGTACCTAAAGTTTAAAGCAGAAATAGGGGCACTTTTGAAATTTTCATTTTTGACCAAAATCGACAGGTCCGGGGCTTATGGAATTCTCATATGCCACAAAATGATTGAAGCTCCTGTTCAAAAATGATGCTCCGAAATCAACTTCTGTCACCTTAGTGATACATTTTGGGATAGTACCTAAAGTTTAAAGCAGAAATTGGGGCACTTTTGAAATTTTCATTTTTGACCAAAATCAACAGGTCCGGGGCTTATGGAATTCTCATATGCCACAAAACGGTTGAAGCTCCTGTTCAAAAATGATGCTCCAAAATCAACTTCTGTCACCTTAGTGATACATTTTGGGATAGTACCTAAAGTTTAAAGCAGAAATTGGGGCACTTTTGAAATTTTAATTTTTGACCAAAATCGACAGGTCCGGGGCTTATGGAATTCTCATATGCCACAAAACGGTTGAAGCTCCTGTTCAAAAATGATGCTCCGAAATCAACTTCTGTCACCTTAGTGATACATTTTGGGATAGTACCTAAAGTTTAAAGCAGAAATTGGGGCACTTTTGAAATTTTCATTTTTGACCAAAATCGACAGGTCCGGGGCTTAGGGAATTTCTCATATGCCACAAAACGGTTGAAGCTCCTGTTCAAAAATGATGCTCCGAAATCAACTTCTGTCACCTTAGTGATACATTTTGGGATAATACCTAAAGTTTAAAGCAGAAATTGGGGCACTTTTGAAATTTTCATTTTTGACCAAAATCGACAGGTCCGGGGCTTAGGGAATTCTCATATGCCACAAAACGGTTGAAGCTCCTGTTCAAAAATGATGCTCCGAAATCAACTTCTGTCACCTTAGTGATACATTTTGGGATAGTACCTAAAGTTTAAAGCAGAAATTGGGGCACTTTTGAAATTTTAATTTTTGACCAAAATCGACAGGTCCGGGGCTTAGGGAATTTCTCATATGCCACAAAACGGTTGAAGCTCCTGTTCAAAAATGATTATCCGAAATCAACTTCTGTCACCTTAGTGATACATTTTGGGATAGTACCTAAAGTTTAAAGCAGAAATTGGGGCACTTTTGAAATTTTCATTTTTGACCAAAATCGACAGGTCCGGGGCTTATGGAATTCTCATATGCCACAAAACGATTGAAGCTCCTGTTCAAAAATGATGCTCCGAAATCAACTTCTGTCACCTTAGTGATACATTTTGGGATAGTACCTAAAGTTTAAAGCAGAAATTGGGGCACTTTTGAAATTTTCATTTTTGACCAAAATCGACAGGTCCGGGGCTTAGGGAATTCTCATATGCCACAAAACGGTTGAAGCTCCTGTTCAAAAATGATGCTCCGAAATCAACTTCTGTCACCTTAATGATACATTTTGGTATAGTACCTAAAGTTTAAAGCAGAAATTGGGGCACTTTTGAAATTTTCATTTTTGACCAAAATCGACAGGTCCGGGGCTTAGGGAATTCTCATATGCCACAAAACGGTTGAAGCTCCTGTTCAAAAATGATGCTCCGAAATCAACTTCTGTCACCTTAGTGATACATTTTGGGATAGTACCTAAAGTTTAAAGCAGAAATTGGGGCACTTTTGAAATTTTCATTTTTGACCAAAATCGACAGGTCCGGGGCTTATGGAATTCTCATATGCCACAAAACGATTGAAGCTCCTGTTCAAAAATGATGCTCCGAAATCAACTTCTGTCACCTTAGTGATACATTTTGGTATAGTACCTAAAGTTTAAAGCAGAAATTGGGGCACTTTTGAAATTTTAATTTTTGACCAAAATCGACAGGTCCGGGGCTTAGGGAATTCTCATATGCCACAAAACGGTTGAAGCTCCTGTTCAAAAATGATGCTCCAAAATCAACTTCTGTCACCTTAGTGATACATTTTGGGATAGTACCTAAAGTTTAAAGCAGAAATTGGGGCACTTTTGAAATTTTCATTTTTGGCCAAAATCGACAAGTCCGGGGCTTAGGGAATTTCTCATATGCCACAAAACGGTTGAAGCTCCTGTTCAAAAATGATGCTAAGAAATCAACTTCTGTCACCTTAGTGATACATTTTGGGATAGTACCTAAAGTTTAAAGCAGAAATTGGGGCACTTTTGAAATTTTCTTTTTTGACCAAAATCGACAGGTCCGGGGCTTATGGAATTCTCATATGCCACAAAACGATTGAAGCTCCTGTTCAAAAATGATGCTCCGAAATCAACTTCTGTCACCTTAGTGATACATTTTGGTATAGTACCTAAAGTTTAAAGCAGAAATAGGGGCACTTTTGAAATTTTCATTTTTGACCAAAATCGACAGGTCCGGGGCTTATGGAATTCTCATATGCCACAAAATGATTGAAGCTCCTGTTCAAAAATGATGCTCCGAAATCAACTTCTGTCACCTTAGTGATACATTTTGGGATAGTACCTAAAGTTTAAAGCAGAATTTGGGGCACTTTTGAAATTTTCATTTTTGACCAAAATCGACAGGTCCGGGGCTTATGGAATTCTCATATGCCACAAAACGGTTGAAGCTCCTGTTCAAAAATGATGCTCCAAAATCAACTTCTGTCACCTTAGTGATACATTTTGGGATAGTACCTAAAGTTTAAAGCAGAAATTGGGGCACTTTTGAAATTTTAATTTTTGACCAAAATCGACAGGTCCGGGGCTTATGGAATTCTCATATGCCACAAAACGGTTGAAGCTCCTGTTCAAAAATGATGCTCCGAAATCAACTTCTGTCACCTTAGTGATACATTTTGGGATAGTACCTAAAGTTTAAAGCAGAAATTGGGGCACTTTTGAAATTTTCATTTTTGACCAAAATCGACAGGTCCGGGGCTTAGGGAATTTCTCATATGCCACAAACGGTTGAAGCTCCCATTCAAAAATGATGCTCCGAAATCAACTTCTGTCACCTTAGTGATACATTTTGGGATAATACCTAAAGTTTAAAGCAGAAATTGGGGCACTTTTGAAATTTTCATTTTTGACCAAAATCGACAGGTCCGGGGCTTAGGGAATTCTCATATGCCACAAAACGGTTGAAGCTCCTGTTCAAAAATGATGCTCCGAAATCAACTTCTGTCACCTTAGTGATACATTTTGGGATAGTACCTAAAGTTTAAAGCAGAAATTGGGGCACTTTTGAAATTTTAATTTTTGACCAAAATCGACAGGTCCGGGGCTTAGGGAATTTCTCATATGCCACAAAACGGTTGAAGCTCCTGTTCAAAAATGATTATCCGAAATCAACTTCTGTCACCTTAGTGATACATTTTGGGATAGTACCTAAAGTTTAAAGCAGAAATTGGGGCACTTTTGAAATTTTCATTTTTGACCAAAATCGACAGGTCCGGGGCTTATGGAATTCTCATATGCCACAAAACGATTGAAGCTCCTGTTCAAAAATGATGCTCCGAAATCAACTTCTGTCACCTTAGTGATACATTTTGGGATAGTACCTAAAGTTTAAAGCAGAAATTGGGGCACTTTTGAAATTTTCATTTTTGACCAAAATCGACAAGTCCGGGGCTTAGGGAATTCTCATATGCCACAAAACGGTTGAAGCTCCTGTTCAAAAATGATGCTCCAAAATCAACTTCTGTCACCTTAGTGATACATTTTGGGATAGTACCTAAAGTTTAAAGCAGAAATTGGGGCACTTTTGAAATTTTAATTTTTGACCAAAATCGACAGGTCCGGGGCTTATGGAATTCTCATATGCCACAAAACGGTTGAAGCTCCTGTTCAAAAATGATGCTCCGAAATCAACTTCTGTCACCTTAGTGATACATTTTGGGATAGTACCTAAAGTTTAAAGCAGAAATTGGGGCACTTTTGAAATTTTCATTTTTGACCAAAATCGACAGGTCCGGGGCTTAGGGAATTTCTCATATGCCACAAAACGGTTGAAGCTCCTGTTCAAAAATGATGCTCCGAAATCAACTTCTGTCACCTTAGTGATACATTTTGGGATAGTACCTAAAGTTTAAAGCAGAAATTGGGGCACTTTTGAAATTTTCATTTTTGACCAAAATCGACAGGTCCGGGGCTTATGGAATTCTCATATGCCACAAAACGGTTGAAGCTCCTGTTCAAAAATGATGCTCCGAAATCAACTTCTGTCACCTTAGTGATACATTTTGGGATAGTACCTAAAGTTTAAAGCAGAAATTGGGGCACTTTTGAAATTTTCATTTTTGACCAAAATCGACAGGTCTGGGGCTTATGGAATTCTCATATGCCACAAAACGGTTGAAGCTCCTGTTCAAAAATGATGCTCCGAAATCAACTTCTGTCACCTTAGTGATACATTTTGGGATAGTACCTAAAGTTTAAAGCAGAAATTGGGGCACTTTTGAAATTTTCATTTTTGACCAAAATCGACAGGTCCGGGGCTTAGGGAATTTCTCATATGCCACAAAACGGTTGAAGCTCCTGTTCAAAAATGATGCTCCGAAATCAACTTCTGTCACCTTAGTGATACATTTTGGGATAGTACCTAAAGTTTAAAGCAGAAATTGGGGCACTTTTGAAATTTTCATTTTTGACCAAAATCGACAGGTCCGGGGCTTAGGGAATTTCTCATATGCCACAAAACGGTTGAAGCTCCTGTTCAAAAATGATGCTCCGAAATCAACTTCTGTCACCTTAGTGATACATTTTGGGATAATACCTAAAGTTTAAAGCAGAACTTGGGGCACTTTTGAAATTTTCATTTTTGACCAAAATCGACAGGTCCGGGGCTTAGGGAATTCTCATATGCCACAAAACGGTTGAAGCTCCTGTTCAAAAATGATGCTCCAAAATCAACTTCTGTCACCTTAGTGATACATTTTGGGATAGTACCTAAAGTTTAAAGCAGAAATTGGGGCACTTTTGAAATTTTAATTTTTGACCAAAATCGACAGGTCCGGGGCTTAGGGAATTTCTCATATGCCACAAAACGGTTGAAGCTCCTGTTCAAAAATGATGCTCCGAAATCAACTTCTGTCACCTTAGTGATACATTTTGGGATAGTACCTAAAGTTTAAAGCAGAAATTGGGGCACTTTTGAAATTTTCATTTTTGACCAAAATCGACAGGTCCGGGGCTTAGGGAATTTCTCATATGCCACAAAACGGTTGAAGCTCCTGTTCAAAAATGATTATCCGAAATCAACTTCTGTCACCTTAGTGATACATTTTGGGATAGTACCTAAAGTTTAAAGCAGAAATTGGGGCACTTTTGAAATTTTCATTTTTGACCAAAATCGACAGGTCCAGGGCTTATGGAATTCTCATATGCCACAAAACGATTGAAGCTCCTGTTCAAAAATGATGCTCCGAAATCAACTTCTGTCACCTTAGTGATACATTTTGGGATAGTACCTAAAGTTTAAAGCAGAAATTGGGGCACTTTTGAAATTTTCATTTTTGACCAAAATCGACAGGTCCGGGGCTTAGGGAATTCTCATATGCCACAAAACGGTTGAAGCTCCTGTTCAAAAATGATGCTCCGAAATCAACTTCTGTCACCTTAATGATACATTTTGGTATAGTACCTAAAGTTTAAAGCAGAAATTGGGGCACTTTTGAAATTTTCATTTTTGACCAAAATCGACAGGTCCGGGGCTTAGGGAATTCTCATATGCCACAAAACGGTTGAAGCTCCTGTTCAAAAATGATGCTCCGAAATCAACTTCTGTCACCTTAGTGATACATTTTGGGATAGTACCTAAAGTTTAAAGCAGAAATTGGGGCACTTTTGAAATTTTCATTTTTGACCAAAATCGACAGGTCCGGGGCTTATGGAATTCTCATATGCCACAAAACGATTGAAGCTCCTGTTCAAAAATGATGCTCCGAAATCAACTTCTGTCACCTTAGTGATACATTTTGGTATAGTACCTAAAGTTTAAAGCAGAAATTGGGGCACTTTTGAAATTTTAATTTTTGACCAAAATCGACAGGTCCGGGGCTTAGGGAATTCTCATATGCCACAAAACGGTTGAAGCTCCTGTTCAAAAATGATGCTCCAAAATCAACTTCTGTCACCTTAGTGATACATTTTGGGATAGTACCTAAAGTTTAAAGCAGAAATTGGGGCACTTTTGAAATTTTCATTTTTGGCCAAAATCGACAAGTCCGGGGCTTAGGGAATTTCTCATATGCCACAAAACGGTTGAAGCTCCTGTTCAAAAATGATGCTAAGAAATCAACTTCTGTCACCTTAGTGATACATTTTGGGATAGTACCTAAAGTTTAAAGCAGAAATTGGGGCACTTTTGAAATTTTCTTTTTTGACCAAAATCGACAGGTCCGGGGCTTATGGAATTCTCATATGCCACAAAACGATTGAAGCTCCTGTTCAAAAATGATGCTCCGAAATCAACTTCTGTCACCTTAGTGATACATTTTGGTATAGTACCTAAAGTTTAAAGCAGAAATAGGGGCACTTTTGAAATTTTCATTTTTGACCAAAATCGACAGGTCCGGGGCTTATGGAATTCTCATATGCCACAAAATGATTGAAGCTCCTGTTCAAAAATGATGCTCCGAAATCAACTTCTGTCACCTTAGTGATACATTTTGGGATAGTACCTAAAGTTTAAAGCAGAATTTGGGGCACTTTTGAAATTTTCATTTTTGACCAAAATCGACAGGTCCGGGGCTTATGGAATTCTCATATGCCACAAAACGGTTGAAGCTCCTGTTCAAAAATGATGCTCCAAAATCAACTTCTGTCACCTTAGTGATACATTTTGGGATAGTACCTAAAGTTTAAAGCAGAAATTGGGGCACTTTTGAAATTTTAATTTTTGACCAAAATCGACAGGTCCGGGGCTTATGGAATTCTCATATGCCACAAAACGGTTGAAGCTCCTGTTCAAAAATGATGCTCCGAAATCAACTTCTGTCACCTTAGTGATACATTTTGGGATAGTACCTAAAGTTTAAAGCAGAAATTGGGGCACTTTTGAAATTTTCATTTTTGACCAAAATCGACAGGTCCGGGGCTTAGGGAATTTCTCATATGCCACAAACGGTTGAAGCTCCCATTCAAAAATGATGCTCCGAAATCAACTTCTGTCACCTTAGTGATACATTTTGGGATAATACCTAAAGTTTAAAGCAGAAATTGGGGCACTTTTGAAATTTTCATTTTTGACCAAAATCGACAGGTCCGGGGCTTAGGGAATTCTCATATGCCACAAAACGGTTGAAGCTCCTGTTCAAAAATGATGCTCCGAAATCAACTTCTGTCACCTTAGTGATACATTTTGGGATAGTACCTAAAGTTTAAAGCAGAAATTGGGGCACTTTTGAAATTTTAATTTTTGACCAAAATCGACAGGTCCGGGGCTTAGGGAATTTCTCATATGCCACAAAACGGTTGAAGCTCCTGTTCAAAAATGATTATCCGAAATCAACTTCTGTCACCTTAGTGATACATTTTGGGATAGTACCTAAAGTTTAAAGCAGAAATTGGGGCACTTTTGAAATTTTCATTTTTGACCAAAATCGACAGGTCCGGGGCTTATGGAATTCTCATATGCCACAAAACGATTGAAGCTCCTGTTCAAAAATGATGCTCCGAAATCAACTTCTGTCACCTTAGTGATACATTTTGGGATAGTACCTAAAGTTTAAAGCAGAAATTGGGGCACTTTTGAAATTTTCATTTTTGACCAAAATCGACAGGTCCGGGGCTTATGGAATTCTCATATGCCACAAAACGATTGAAGCTCCTGTTCAAAAATGATGCTCCGAAATCAACTTCTGTCACCTTAGTGATACATTTTGGTATAGTACCTAAAGTTTAAAGCAGAAATTGGGGCACTTTTGAAATTTTCATTTTTGACCAAAATCGACAGGTCCGGGGCTTATGGAATTCTCATATGCCACAAAACGATTGAAGCTCCTGTTCAAAAATGATGCTCCGAAATCAACTTCTGTCACCTTAGTGATACATTTTGGGATAGTACCTAAAGTTTAAAGCAGAAATTGGGGCACTTTTGAAATTTTCATTTTTGACCAAAATCGACAGGTCCGGGGCTTATGGAATTCTCATATGCCACAAAACGATTGAAGCTCCTGTTCAAAAATGATGCTCCGAAATCAACTTCTGTCACCTTAGTGATACATTTTGGTATAGTACCTAAAGTTTAAAGCAGAAATTGGGGCACTTTTGAAATTTTCATTTTTGACCAAAATCGACAAGTCCGGGGCTTAGGGAATTCTCATATGCCACAAAACGGTTGAAGCTCCTGTTCAAAAATGATGCTCCAAAATCAACTTCTGTCACCTTAGTGATACATTTTGGGATAGTACCTAAAGTTTAAAGCAGAAATTGGGGCACTTTTGAAATTTTAATTTTTGACCAAAATCGACAGGTCCGGGGCTTATGGAATTCTCATATGCCACAAAACGGTTGAAGCTCCTGTTCAAAAATGATGCTCCGAAATCAACTTCTGTCACCTTAGTGATACATTTTGGGATAGTACCTAAAGTTTAAAGCAGAAATTGGGGCACTTTTGAAATTTTCATTTTTGACCAAAATCGACAGGTCCGGGGCTTAGGGAATTTCTCATATGCCACAAAACGGTTGAAGCTCCTGTTCAAAAATGATGCTCCGAAATCAACTTCTGTCACCTTAGTGATACATTTTGGGATAGTACCTAAAGTTTAAAGCAGAAATTGGGGCACTTTTGAAATTTTCATTTTTGACCAAAATCGACAGGTCCGGGGCTTATGGAATTCTCATATGCCACAAAACGGTTGAAGCTCCTGTTCAAAAATGATGCTCCGAAATCAACTTCTGTCACCTTAGTGATACATTTTGGGATAGTACCTAAAGTTTAAAGCAGAAATTGGGGCACTTTTGAAATTTTCATTTTTGACCAAAATCGACAGGTCTGGGGCTTATGGAATTCTCATATGCCACAAAACGGTTGAAGCTCCTGTTCAAAAATGATGCTCCGAAATCAACTTCTGTCACCTTAGTGATACATTTTGGGATAGTACCTAAAGTTTAAAGCAGAAATTGGGGCACTTTTGAAATTTTCATTTTTGACCAAAATCGACAGGTCCGGGGCTTAGGGAATTTCTCATATGCCACAAAACGGTTGAAGCTCCTGTTCAAAAATGATGCTCCGAAATCAACTTCTGTCACCTTAGTGATACATTTTGGGATAGTACCTAAAGTTTAAAGCAGAAATTGGGGCACTTTTGAAATTTTCATTTTTGACCAAAATCGACAGGTCCGGGGCTTAGGGAATTTCTCATATGCCACAAAACGGTTGAAGCTCCTGTTCAAAAATGATGCTCCGAAATCAACTTCTGTCACCTTAGTGATACATTTTGGGATAATACCTAAAGTTTAAAGCAGAACTTGGGGCACTTTTGAAATTTTCATTTTTGACCAAAATCGACAGGTCCGGGGCTTAGGGAATTCTCATATGCCACAAAACGGTTGAAGCTCCTGTTCAAAAATGATGCTCCAAAATCAACTTCTGTCACCTTAGTGATACATTTTGGGATAGTACCTAAAGTTTAAAGCAGAAATTGGGGCACTTTTGAAATTTTAATTTTTGACCAAAATCGACAGGTCCGGGGCTTAGGGAATTTCTCATATGCCACAAAACGGTTGAAGCTCCTGTTCAAAAATGATGCTCCGAAATCAACTTCTGTCACCTTAGTGATACATTTTGGGATAGTACCTAAAGTTTAAAGCAGAAATTGGGGCACTTTTGAAATTTTCATTTTTGACCAAAATCGACAGGTCCGGGGCTTATGGAATTCTCATATGCCACAAAACGATTGAAGCTCCTGTTCAAAAATGATGCTCCGAAATCAACTTCTGTCACCTTAGTGATACATTTTGGGATAGTACCTAAAGTTTAAAGCAGAAATTGGGGCACTTTTGAAATTTTCATTTTTGACCAAAATCGACAGGTCCGGGGCTTAGGGAATTTCTCATATGCCACAAAACGGTTGAAGCTACTGTTCAAAAATGATGCTAAGAAATCAACTTCTGTCACCTTAGTGATACATTTTGGGATAGTACCTAAAGTTTAAAGCAGAAATTGGGGCACTTTTGAAATTTTCATTTTTGACCAAAAATCGACAGGTCCGGGGATTAGGGAATTTCTCATATGCCACAAAACGGTTGAAGCTCCTGTTCAAAAATGATGCTCCGAAATCAACTTCTGTCACCTTAGTGATACATTTTGGGATAGTACCTAAAGTTTAAAGCAGATATTGGGGCACTTTTGAAATTTTCATTTTTGACCAAAAATCGACAGGTCCAAGGATTAGGGAATTTCTCATATGCCACAAAACGGTTGAAGCTCCTGTTCAAAAATGATGCTCCGAAATCAACTTCTGTCACCTTAGTGATACATTTTGGGATAGTACCTAAAGTTTAAAGCAGAAATTGGGGCACTTTTGAAATTTTCATTTTTGACCAAAATCGACAGGTCCGGGGCTTAGGGAATTCTCATATGCCACAAAATGATTGAAGCTCCTGTTCAAAAATGATGCTCCAAAATCAACTTCTGTCACCTTAGTGATACATTTTGGGATAGTACCTAAAGTTTAAAGCAGAAATTGGGGCACTTTTGAAATTTTCATTTTTGACCAAAATCGACAGGTCCGGGGCTTAGGGAATTTCTCATATGCCACAAAACGATTGAAGCTCCTGTTCAAAAATGATGCTCCGAAATCAACTTCTGTCACCTTAGTGATACATTTTGGGATAGTACCTAAAGTTTAAAGCAGAAATTGGGGCACTTTTGAAATTTTCATTTTTGACCAAAATCGACAGGTCCGGGGCTTAGGGAATTTCTCATATGCCACAAAACGGTTGAAGCTCCTGTTCAAAAATGATGCTCCGAAATCAACTTCTGTCACCTTAGTGATACATTTTGGGATAATACCTAAAGTTTAAAGCAGAAATTGGGGCACTTTTGAAATTTTCATTTTTGACCAAAATCGACAGGTCCGGGGCTTAGGGAATTCTCATATGCCACAAAACGGTTGAAGCTCCTGTTCAAAAATGATGCTCCGAAATCAACTTCTGTCACCTTAGTGATACATTTTGGGATAATACCTAAAGTTTAAAGCAGAAATTGGGGCACTTTTGAAATTTTAATTTTTGACCAAAATCGACAGGTCCGGGGCTTAGGGAATTCTCATATGCCACAAAACGGTTGAAGCTCCTGTTCAAAAATGATGCTCCGAAATCAACTTCTGTCACCTTAGTGATACATTTTGGGATAGTACCTAAAGTTTAAAGCAGAAATTGGGGCACTTTTGAAATTTTCATTTTTGACCAAAATCGACAGGTCCGGGGCTTATGGAATTCTCATATGCCACAAAACGATTGAAGCTCCTGTTCAAAAATGATGCTCCGAAATCAACTTCTGTCACCTTAGTGATACATTTTGGTATAGTACCTAAAGTTTAAAGCAGAAATTGGGGCACTTTTGAAATTTTCATTTTTGACCAAAATCGACAGGTCCGGGGCTTAGGGAATTCTCATATGCCACAAAACGGTTGAAGCTCCTGTTCAAAAATGATGCTCCGAAATCAACTTCTGTCACCTTAGTGATACATTTTGGGATAGTACCTAAAGTTTAAAGCAGAAATTGGGGCACTTTTGAAATTTTCATTTTTGACCAAAAATCGACAGGTCCGGGGATTAGAGAATTTCTTGTATGCCACAAAACGGTTGAAGCTCCTGTTCAAAAATGATGCTCCGAAATCAACTTCTGTCACCTTAGTGACACATTTTGGGATAGTACCTAAAGTTTAAAGCAGAAATTGGGGCACTTTTGAAATTTTCATTTTTGACCAAAATCGACAGGTCCGGGGCTTATGGAATTCTCATATGCCACAAAACGATTGAAGCTCCTGTTCAAAAATGATGCTCCGAAATCAACTTCTGTCACCTTAGTGATACATTTTGGGATAGTACCTAAAGTTTAAAGCAGATATTGGGGCACTTTTGAAATTTTCATTTTTGACCAAAAATCGACAGGTCCGGGGATTAGGGAATTTCTCATATGCCACAAAACGGTTGAAGCTCCTGTTCAAAAATGATGCTCCGAAATCAACTTCTGTCACCTTAGTGATACATTTTGGGATAGTACCTAAAGTTTAAAGCAGAAATTGGGGCACTTTTGAAATTTTCATTTTTGACCAAAATCGACAGGTCCGGGGCTTATGGAATTCTCATATGCCACAAAATGATTGAAGCTCCTGTTCAAAAATGATGCTCCAAAATCAACTTCTGTCACCTTAGTGATACATTTTGGGATAGTACCTAAAGTTTAAAGCAGAAATTGGGGCACTTTTGAAATTTTCATTTTTGACCAAAATCGACAGGTCCGGGGCTTAGGGAATTTCTCATATGCCACAAAACGGTTGAAGCTCCTGTTCAAAAATGATGCTCCGAAATCAACTTCTGTCACCTTAGTGATACATTTTGGGATAGTACCTAAAGTTTAAAGCAGAAATTGGGGCACTTTTGAAATTTTCATTTTTGACCAAAATCGACAGGTCCGGGGCTTATGGAATTCTCATATGCCACAAAACGATTGAAGCTCCTGTTCAAAAATGATGCTCCGAAATCAACTTCTGTCACCTTAGTGATACATTTTGGGATAGTACCTAAAGTTTAAAGCAGAAATTGGGGCACTTTTGAAATTTTCATTTTTGACCAAAATCGACAGGTCCGGGGCTTATGGAATTTCTCATATGCCACAAAACGGTTGAAGCTCCTGTTCAAAAATGATGCTCCGAAATCAACTTCTGTCACCTTAGTGATACATTTTGGGATAGTACCTAAAGTTTAAAGCAGAAATTGGGGCACTTTTGAAATTTTCATTTTTGACCAAAATCGACAGGTCCGGGGCTTAGGGAATTTCTCATATGCCACAAAACGGTTGAAGCTCCTGTTCAAAAATGATGCTCCGAAATCAACTTCTGTCACCTTAGTGATACATTTTGGGATAGTACCTAAAGTTTAAAGCAGAAATTGGGGCACTTTTGAAATTTTCATTTTTGACCAAAATCGACAGGTCCGGGGCTTAGGGAATTCTCATATGCCACAAAACGGTTGAAGCTCCTGTTCAAAAATGATGCTCCAAAATCAACTTCTGTCACCTTAGTGATACATTTTGGGATAGTACCTAAAGTTTAAAGCAGAAATTGGGGCACTTTTGAAATTTTCATTTTTGACCAAAATCGACAGGTCCGGGGCTTATGGAATTCTCATATTCCACAAAACGGTTGAAGCTCCTGTTCAAAAATGATGCTCCGCAATCAACTTCTGTCACCTTAGTGATACATTTTGGGATAGTACCTAAAGTTTAAAGCAGATATTGGGGCACTTTTGAAATTTTCATTTTTGACCAAAAATCGACAGGTCCAGGGATTAGGGAATTTCTCATATGCCACAAAACGGTTGAAGCTCCTGTTCAAAAATGATGCTCCGAAATCAACTTCTGTCACCTTAGTGATACATTTTGGGATAGTACCTAAAGTTTAAAGCAGAAATTGGGGCACTTTTGAAATTTTCATTTTTGACCAAAATCGACAGGTCCGGGGCTTATGGAATTCTCATATGCCACAAAATGATTGAAGCTCCTGTTCAAAAATGATGCTCCAAAATCAACTTCTGTCACCTTAGTGATACATTTTGGGATAGTACCTAAAGTTTAAAGCAGAAATTGGGGCACTTTTGAAATTTTCATTTTTGACCAAAATCGACAGGTCCGGGGCTTAGGGAATTTCTCATATGCCACAAAACGGTTGAAGCTCCTGTTCAAAAATGATGCTCCGAAATCAACTTCTGTCACCTTAGTGATACATTTTGGGATAGTACCTAAAGTTTAAAGCAGAAATTGGGGCACTTTTGAAATTTTCATTTTTGACCAAAATCGACAGGTCCGGGGCTTATGGAATTCTCATATGCCACAAAACGATTGAAGCTCCTGTTCAAAAATGATGCTCCGAAATCAACTTCTGTCACCTTAGTGATACATTTTGGGATAGTACCTAAAGTTTAAAGCAGAAATTGGGGCACTTTTGAAATTTTCATTTTTGACCAAAATCGACAGGTCCGGGGCTTATGGAATTTCTCATATGCCACAAAACGGTTGAAGCTCCTGTTCAAAAATGATGCTCCGAAATCAACTTCTGTCACCTTAGTGATACATTTTGGGATAGTACCTAAAGTTTAAAGCAGAAATTGGGGCACTTTTGAAATTTTCATTTTTGACCAAAATCGACAGGTCCGGGGCTTAGGGAATTTCTCATATGCCACAAAACGGTTGAAGCTCCTGTTCAAAAATGATGCTCCGAAATCAACTTCTGTCACCTTAGTGATACATTTTGGGATAGTACCTAAAGTTTAAAGCAGAAATTGGGGCACTTTTGAAATTTTCATTTTTGACCAAAATCGACAGGTCCGGGGCTTAGGGAATTCTCATATGCCACAAAACGGTTGAAGCTCCTGTTCAAAAATGATGCTCCAAAATCAACTTCTGTCACCTTAGTGATACATTTTGGGATAGTACCTAAAGTTTAAAGCAGAAATTGGGGCACTTTTGAAATTTTCATTTTTGACCAAAATCGACAGGTCCGGGGCTTATGGAATTCTCATATTCCACAAAACGGTTGAAGCTCCTGTTCAAAAATGATGCTCCGAAATCAACTTCTGTCACCTTAGTGATACATTTTGGGATAGTACCTAAAGTTTAAAGCAGAAATTGGGGCACTTTTGAAATTTTCATTTTTGACCAAAAATCGACAGGTCCGGGGATTAGGGAATTTCTCATATGCCACAAAACGGTTGAAGCTCCTGTTCAAAAATGATGCTCCGAAATCAACTTCTGTCACCTTAGTGATACATTTTGGGATAGTACCTAAAGTTTAAAGCAGAAATTGGGGCACTTTTGAAATTTTCATTTTTGACCAAAATCGACAGGTCCGGGGCTTATGGAATTCTCATATGCCACAAAACGATTGAAGCTCTTGTTCAAAAATGATGCTCCGAAATCAACTTCTGTCACCTTAGTGATACATTTTGGGATAGTACCTAAAGTTTAAAGCAGAAATTGGGGCACTTTTGAAATTTTCATTTTTGACCAAAAATCGACAGGTCCGGGGATTAGGGAATTTCTCATATGCCACAAAACGGTTGAAGCTCCTGTTCAAAAATGATGCTCCAAAATCAACTTCTGTCACCTTAGTGATACATTTTGGGATTGTACCTAAAGTTTAAAGCAGAAATTGGGGCACTTTTGAAATTTTCATTTTTGACCAAAAATAGACAGGTCCGGGGATTAGGGAATTTCTCATATGCCACAAAACGATTGAAGCTCCTGTTCAAAAATGATGCTCCGAAATCAACTTCTGTCACCTTAGTGAAACATTTTGGGAAAGTACCTAAAGTTTAAAGCAGAAATTGGGGCAGTTTTGAAATTTTCATTTTTGACCAAAATCGACAGGTCCGGGGCTTATGGAATTCTCATATGCCACAAAACGATTGAAGCTCCTGTTCAAAAATGATGCTCCGAAATCAACTTCTGTCACCTTAGTGATACATTTTGGGATAGTACCTAAAGTTTAAAGCAGAAATTGGGGCACTTTTGAAATTTTCATTTTTGACCAAAATCGACAGGTCCGGGGCTTAGGGAATTCTCATATGCCACAAAACGGTTGAAGCTCCTGTTCAAAAATGATGCTCCAGAATCAACTTCTGTCACCTTAGTGATACATTTTGGGATAGTACCTAAAGTTTAAAGCAGAAATTGGGGCACTTTTGAAATTTTCATTTTTGACCAAAATCGACAGGTCCGGGGCTTAGGGAATTTCTCATATGCCACAAAACGGTTGAAGCTCCTGTTCAAAAATGATGCTCCGAAATCAACTTCTGTCACCTTAGTGATACATTTTGGGATAGTACCTAAAGTTTAAAGCAGAAATTGGGGCACTTTTGAAATTTTCATTTTTGACCAAAATCGACAGGTCCGGGGCTTATGGAATTCTCATATGCCACAAAATGATTGAAGCTCTTGTTCAAAAATGATGCTCCGAAATCAACTTCTGTCACCTTAGTGATACATTTTGGGATAGTACCTAAAGTTTAAAGCAGAAATTGGGGCACTTTTGAAATTTTCATTTTTGACCAAAATCGACAGGTCCGGGGCTTATGGAATTCTCATATGCCACAAAACGGTTGAAGCTCCTGTTCAAAAATGATGCTCCGAAATCAACTTCTGTCACCTTAGTGATACATTTTGGGATAGTACCTAAAGTTTAAAGCAGAAATTGGGGCACTTTTGAAATTTTCATTTTTGACCAAAAATAGACAGGTCCGGGGATTAGGGAATTTCTCATATGCCACAAAACGGTTGAAGCTCCTGTTCAAAAATGATGCTCCGAAATCAACTTCTGTCACCTTAGTGAAACATTTTGGGATAGTACCTAAAGTTTAAAGCAGAAATTGGGGCACTTTTGAAATTTTCATTTTTGACCAAAAATTGACAGGTCCGGGGCTTAGGGAATTCTCATATGCCACAAAACGGTTGAAGCTCCTGTTCAAAAATGATGCTCCAAAATCAACTTCTGTCACCTTAGTGATACATTTTGGGATAGTACCTAAAGTTTAAAGCAGAAATTGGGGCACTTTTGAAATTTTCATTTTTGACCAAAATCGACAAGTCCGGGGCTTAGGGAATTTCTCATATGCCACAAAACGGTTGAAGCTCCTGTTCAAAAATGATGCTCCGAAATCAACTTCTGTCACCTTAGTGATACATTTTGGGATAGTACCTAAAGTTTAAAGCAGAAATTGGGGCACTTTTGAAATTTTCATTTTTGACCAAAATCGACAGGTCCGGGGCTTATGGAATTCTCATATGCCACAAAACGATTGAAGCTCCTGTTCAAAAATTATGCTCCGAAATCAACTTCTGTCACCTTAGTGATACATTTTGGGATAGTACCTAAAGTTTAAAGCAGAAATTGGGGCACTTTTGAAATTTTCATTTTTGACCAAAATCGACAGGTCCGGGGCTTATGGAATTCTCATATGCCACAAAACGATTGAAGCTCCTGTTCAAAAATGATGCTCCGAAATCAACTTCTGTCACCTTAGTGATACATTTTGGTATAGTACCTAAAGTGTAAAGCAGAAATTGGGGCACTTTTGAAATTTTCATTTTTGACCAAAATCGACAGGTCCGGGGCTTATGGAATTCTCATATGCCACAAAACGATTGAAGCTCTTGTTCAAAAATGATGCTCCGAAATCAACTTCTGTCACCTTAGTGATACATTTTGGGATAGTACCTAAAGTTTAAAGCAGAAATTGGGGCACTTTTGAAATTTTCATTTTTGACCAAAAATCGACAGGTCCGGGGATTAGGGAATTTCTCATATGCCACAAAACGGTTGAAGCTCCTGTTCAAAAATGATGCTCCAAAATCAACTTCTGTCACCTTAGTGATACATTTTGGGATTGTACCTAAAGTTTAAAGCAGAAATTGGGGCACTTTTGAAATTTTCATTTTTGACCAAAAATAGACAGGTCCGGGGATTAGGGAATTTCTCATATGCCACAAAACGATTGAAGCTCCTGTTCAAAAATGATGCTCCGAAATCAACTTCTGTCACCTTAGTGAAACATTTTGGGAAAGTACCTAAAGTTTAAAGCAGAAATTGGGGCAGTTTTGAAATTTTCATTTTTGACCAAAATCGACAGGTCCGGGGCTTATGGAATTCTCATATGCCACAAAACGATTGAAGCTCCTGTTCAAAAATGATGCTCCGAAATCAACTTCTGTCACCTTAGTGATACATTTTGGGATAGTACCTAAAGTTTAAAGCAGAAATTGGGGCACTTTTGAAATTTTCATTTTTGACCAAAATCGACAGGTCCGGGGCTTAGGGAATTCTCATATGCCACAAAACGGTTGAAGCTCCTGTTCAAAAATGATGCTCCAGAATCAACTTCTGTCACCTTAGTGATACATTTTGGGATAGTACCTAAAGTTTAAAGCAGAAATTGGGGCACTTTTGAAATTTTCATTTTTGACCAAAATCGACAGGTCCGGGGCTTAGGGAATTCTCATATGCCACAAAACGGTTGAAGCTCCTGTTCAAAAATGATGCTCCAGAATCAACTTCTGTCACCTTAGTGATACATTTTGGGATAGTACCTAAAGTTTAAAGCAGAAATTGGGGCACTTTTGAAATTTTCATTTTTGACCAAAATCGACAAGTCCGGGGCTTAGGGAATTTCTCATATGCCACAAAACGGTTGAAGCTCCTGTTCAAAAATGATGCTCCGAAATCAACTTCTGTCACCTTAGTGATACATTTTGGGATAGTACCTAAAGTTTAAAGCAGAAATTGGGGCACTTTTGAAATTTTCATTTTTGACCAAAATCGACAGGTCCGGGGCTTATGGAATTCTCATATGCCACAAAATGATTGAAGCTCTTGTTCAAAAATGATGCTCCGAAATCAACTTCTGTCACCTTAGTGATACATTTTGGGATAGTACCTAAAGTTTAAAGCAGAAATTGGGGCACTTTTGAAATTTTCATTTTTGACCAAAATCGACAGGTCCGGGGCTTAGGGAATTCTCATATGCCACAAAACGGTTGAAGCTCCTGTTCAAAAATGATGCTCCGAAATCAACTTCTGTCACCTTAGTGAAACATTTTGGGATAGTACCTAAAGTTTAAAGCAGAAATTGGGGCACTTTTGAAATTTTCATTTTTGACCAAAATCGACAGGTCCGGGGCTTATGGAATTCTCATATGCCACAAAACGATTGAAGCTCCTGTTCAAAAATTATGCTCCGAAATCAACTTCTGTCACCTTAGTGATACATTTTGGGATAGTACCTAAAGTTTAAAGCAGAAATTGGGGCACTTTTGAAATTTTCATTTTTGACCAAAATCGACAGGTCCGGGGCTTAGGGAATTCTCATATGCCACAAAACGGTTGAAGCTCCTGTTCAAAAATGATGCTCCAAAATCAACTTCTGTCACCTTAGTGATACATTTTGGGATAGTACCTAAAGTTTAAAGCAGAAATTGGGGCACTTTTGAAATTTTCATTTTTGACCAAAATCGACAAGTCCGGGGCTTAGGGAATTTCTCATATGCCACAAAACGGTTGAAGCTCCTGTTCAAAAATGATGCTCCGAAATCAACTTCTGTCACCTTAGTGATACATTTTGGGATAGTACCTAAAGTTTAAAGCAGAAATTGGGGCACTTTTGAAATTTTCATTTTTGACCAAAATCGACTGGTCTGGGGCTTATGGAATTCTCATATGCCACAAAACGATTGAAGCTCCTGTTCAAAAATTATGCTCCGAAATCAACTTCTGTCACCTTAGTGATACATTTTGGGATAGTACCTAAAGTTTAAAGCAGAAATTGGGGCACTTTTGAAATTTTCATTTTTGACCAAAAATCGACAGGTCCGGGGATTAGGGAATTTCTCATATGCCACAAAACGGTTGAAGCTCCTGTTCAAAAATGATGCTCCAAAATCAACTTCTGTCACCTTAGTGATACATTTTGGGATTGTACCTAAAGTTTAAAGCAGAAATTGGGGCACTTTTGAAATTTTCATTTTTGACCAAAAATAGACAGGTCCGGGGATTAGGGAATTTCTCATATGCCACAAAACGATTGAAGCTCCTGTTCAAAAATGATGCTCCGAAATCAACTTCTGTCACCTTAGTGAAACATTTTGGGATAGTACCTAAAGTTTAAAGCAGAAATTGGGGCAGTTTTGAAATTTTCATTTTTGACCAAAATCGACAGGTCCGGGGCTTATGGAATTCTCATATGCCACAAAACGATTGAAGCTCCTGTTCAAAAATGATGCTCCGAAATCAACTTCTGTCACCTTAGTGATACATTTTGGGATAGTACCTAAAGTTTAAAGCAGAAATTGGGGCACTTTTGAAATTTTCATTTTTGACCAAAATCGACAGGTCCGGGGCTTAGGGAATTCTCATATGCCACAAAACGGTTGAAGCTCCTGTTCAAAAATGATGCTCCAGAATCAACTTCTGTCACCTTAGTGATACATTTTGGGATAGTACCTAAAGTTTAAAGCAGAAATTGGGGCACTTTTGAAATTTTCATTTTTGACCAAAATCGACAAGTCCGGGGCTTAGGGAATTTCTCATATGCCACAAAACGGTTGAAGCTCCTGTTCAAAAATGATGCTCCGAAATCAACTTCTGTCACCTTAGTGATACATTTTGGGATAGTACCTAAAGTTTAAAGCAGAAATTGGGGCACTTTTGAAATTTTCATTTTTGACCAAAATCGACAGGTCCGGGGCTTATGGAATTCTCATATGCCACAAAATGATTGAAGCTCTTGTTCAAAAATGATGCTCCGAAATCAACTTCTGTCACCTTAGTGATACATTTTGGGATAGTACCTAAAGTTTAAAGCAGAAATTGGGGCACTTTTGAAATTTTCATTTTTGACCAAAATCGACAGGTCCGGGGCTTATGGAATTCTCATATGCCACAAAACGATTGAAGCTCCTGTTCAAAAATGATGCTCCAAAATCAACTTCTGTCACCTTAGTGATACATTTTGGGATAGTACCTAAAGTTTAAAGCAGAAATTGGGGCACTTTTGAAATTTTCATTTTTGACCAAAATCGACAAGTCCGGGGCTTAGGGAATTTCTCATATGCCACAAAACGGTTGAAGCTCCTGTTCAAAAATGATGCTCCGAAATCAACTTCTGTCACCTTAGTGATACATTTTGGGATAGTACCTAAAGTTTAAAGCAGAAATTGGGGCACTTTTGAAATTTTCATTTTTGACCAAAATCGACTGGTCCGGGGCTTATGGAATTCTCATATGCCACAAAACGATTGAAGCTCCTGTTCAAAAATTATGCTCCGAAATCAACTTCTGTCACCTTAGTGATACATTTTGGGATAGTACCTAAAGTTTAAAGCAGAAATTGGGGCACTTTTGAAATTTTCATTTTTGACCAAAATCGACTGGTCCGGGGCTTATGGAATTCTCATATGCCACAAAACGGTTGAAGCTCCTGTTCAAAAATGATGCTCCGAAATCAACTTCTGTCACCTTAGTGATACATTTTGGGATAGTACCTAAAGTTTAAAGCAGAAATTGGGGCACTTTTGAAATTTTCATTTTTGACCAAAAATCGACAGGTCCGGGGATTAGGGAATTTCTCATATGCCACAAAACGGTTGAAGCTCCTGTTCAAAAATGATGCTCCAAAATCAACTTCTGTCACCTTAGTGATACATTTTGGGATTGTACCTAAAGTTTAAAGCAGAAATTGGGGCACTTTTGAAATTTTCATTTTTGACCAAAAATAGACAGGTCCGGGGATTAGGGAATTTCTCATATGCCACAAAACGATTGAAGCTCCTGTTCAAAAATGATGCTCCGAAATCAACTTCTGTCACCTTAGTGAAACATTTTGGGATAGTACCTAAAGTTTAAAGCAGAAATTGGGGCAGTTTTGAAATTTTCATTTTTGACCAAAATCGACAGGTCCGGGGCTTATGGAATTCTCATATGCCACAAAACGATTGAAGCTCCTGTTCAAAAATGATGCTCCGAAATCAACTTCTGTCACCTTAGTGATACATTTTGGGATAGTACCTAAAGTTTAAAGCAGAAATTGGGGCACTTTTGAAATTTTCATTTTTGACCAAAATCGACAGGTCCGGGGCTTATGGAATTCTCATATGCCACAAAACGATTGAAGCTCCTGTTCAAAAATGATGCTCCGAAATCAACTTCTGTCACCTTAGTGATACATTTTGGGATAGTACCTAAAGTTTAAAGCAGAAATTGGGGCACTTTTGAAATTTTCATTTTTGACCAAAATCGACAGGTCCGGGGCTTAGGGAATTCTCATATGCCACAAAACGGTTGAAGCTCCTGTTCAAAAATGATGCTCCAAAATCAACTTCTGTCACCTTAGTGATACATTTTGGGATAGTACCTAAAGTTTAAAGCAGAAATTGGGGCACTTTTGAAATTTTCATTTTTGACCAAAATCGACAAGTCCGGGGCTTAGGGTATTTCTCATATGCCACAAAATGGTTGAAGCTCCTGTTCAAAAATGATGCTCCGAAATCAACTTCTGTCACCTTAGTGATACATTTTGGGATAGTACCTAAAGTTTAAAGCAGAAATTGGGGCACTTTTGAAATTTTCATTTTTGACCAAAATCGACTGGTCCGGGGCTTATGGAATTCTCATATGCCACAAAACGATTGAAGCTCCTGTTCAAAAATTATGCTCCGAAATCAACTTCTGTCACCTTAGTGATACATTTTGGGATAGTACCTAAAGTTTAAAGCAGAAATTGGGGCACTTTTGAAATTTTCATTTTTGACCAAAATCGACAGGTCCGGGGCTTATGGAATTCTCATATGCCACAAAACGATTGAAGCTCCTGTTCAAAAATGATGCTCCGAAATCAACTTCTGTCACCTTAGTGATACATTTTGGTATAGTACCTAAAGTGTAAAGCAGAAATTGGGGCACTTTTGAAATTTTCATTTTTGACCAAAATCGACAGGTCCGGGGCTTAGGGAATTCTCATATGCCACAAAACGGTTGAAGCTCCTGTTCAAAAATGATGCTCCAAAATCAACTTCTGTCACCTTAGTGATACATTTTGGGATAGTACCTAAAGTTTAAAGCAGAAATTGGGGCACTTTTGAAATTTTCATTTTTGACCAAAATCGACAAGTCCGGGGCTTAAGGAATTTCTCATATGCCACAAAACGGTTGAAGCTCCTGTTCAAAAATGATGCTAAGAAATCAACTTCTGTCACCTTAGTGATACATTTTGGGATAGTACCTAAAGTTTAAAGCAGAAATTGGGGCACTTTTGAAATTTTCATTTTTGACCAAAATCGACAGGTCCGGGGCTTATGGAATTCTCATATGCCACAAAACGGTTGAAGCTCCTGTTCAAAAATGATGCTCCAAAATCAACTTCTGTCACCTTAGTGATACATTTTGGGATAGTACCTAAAGTTTAAAGCAGAAATTGGGGCACTTTTGAAATTTTCATTTTTGACCAAAAATCGACAGATCCGGGGATTAGGGAATTTCTCATATGCCACAAAATGATTGAAGCTCCTGTTCAAAATTGATGCTCCGAAATCAACTTCTGTCACCTTAGTGATACATTTTGGGATAGTACCTAAAGTTTAAAGCAGAAATTGGGGCACTTTTGAAATTTTCATTTTTGACCAAAATCGACAGGTCCGGGGCTTATGGAATTCTCATATGCCACAAAACGATTGAAGCTCCTGTTCAAAAATGATGCTCCGAAATCAACTTCTGTCACCTTAGTGATACATTTTGGGATAGTACCTAAAGTTTAAAGCAGAAATTGGGGCACTTTTGAAATTTTCATTTTTGACCAAAAATCGACAGGTCCGGGGATTAGGGAATTTCTCATATGCCACAAAACGGTTGAAGCTCCTGTTCAAAAATGATGCTCCGAAATCAACTTCTGTCACCTTAGTGGTACATTTTGGGATAGTACCTAAAGTTTAAAGCAGAAATTGGGGCACTTTTGAAATTTTCATTTTTGACCAAAATCGACAGGTCGGGGCTTATGGAATTCTCATATGCCACAAAATGATTGAAGCTCCTGTTCAAAAATGATGCTCCGAAATCAACTTCTGTCACCTTAGTGATACATTTTGGGATAGTACCTAAAGTTTAAAGCAGAAATTGGGGCACTTTTGAAATTTTCATTTTTGACCAAAATCGACAGGTCCGGGGCTTATGGAATTCTCATATGCCACAAAACGATTGAAGCTCCTGTTCAAAAATGATGCTCCGAAATCAACTTCTGTCACCTTAGTGATACATTTTGGGATAGTACCTAAAGTTTAAAGCAGAAATTGGGGCACTTTTGAAATTTTCATTTTTGACCAAAATCGACAGGTCCGGGGCTTAGGGAATTCTCATATGCCACAAAACGGTTGAAGCTCCTGTTCAAAAATGATGCTCCAAAATCAACTTCTGTCACCTTAGTGATACATTTTGGGATAGTACCTAAAGTTTAAAGCAGAAATTGGGGCACTTTTGAAATTTTCATTTTTGACCAAAATCGACAAGTCCGGGGCTTAGGGAATTTCTCATATGCCACAAAACGGTTGAAGCTCCTGTTCAAAAATGATGCTCCGAAATCAACTTCTGTCACCTTAGTGATACATTTTGGGATAGTACCTAAAGTTTAAAGCAGAAATTGGGGCACTTTTGAAATTTTCATTTTTGACCAAAATCGACAGGTCCGGGGCTTATGGAATTCTCATATGCCACAAAATGATTGAAGCTCTTGTTCAAAAATGATGCTCCAAAATCAACTTCTGTCACCTTAGTGATACATTTTGGGATAGTACCTAAAGTTTAAAGCAGAAATTGGGGCACTTTTGAAATTTTCATTTTTGACCAAAATCGACAGGTCCGGGGCTTATGGAATTCTCATATGCCACAAAACGGTTGAAGCTCCTGTTCAAAAATGATGCTCCGAAATCAACTTCTGTCACCTTAGTGATACATTTTGGGATAGTACCTAAAGTTTAAAGCAGAAATTGGGGCACTTTTGAAATTTTCATTTTTGACCAAAAATAGACTGGTCCGGGGATTAGGGAATTTCTCATATGCCACAAAACGGTTGAAGCTCCTGTTCAAAAATGATGCTCCGAAATCAACTTCTGTCACCTTAGTGAAACATTTTGGGATAGTACCTAAAGTTTAAAGCAGAAATTGGGGCACTTTTGAAATTTTCATTTTTGACCAAAATCGACAGGTCCGGGGCTTATGGAATTCTCATATGCCACAAAACGATTGAAGCTCCTGTTCAAAAATGATGCTCCGAAATCAACTTCTGTCACCTTAGTGATACATTTTGGGATAGTACCTAAAGTTTAAAGCAGAAATTGGGGCACTTTTGAAATTTTCATTTTTGACCAAAATCGACAGGTCCGGGGCTTAGGGAATTCTCATATGCCACAAAACGGTTGAAGCTCCTGTTCAAAAATGATGCTCCAAAATCAACTTCTGTCACCTTAGTGATACATTTTGGGATAGTACCTAAAGTTTAAAGTAGAAATTGGGGCACTTTTGAAATTTTCATTTTTGACCAAAATCGACAAGTCCGGGGCTTAGGGAATTTCTCATATGCCACAAAACGGTTGAAGCTCCTGTTCAAAAATGATGCTAAGAAATCAACTTCTGTCACCTTAGTGATACATTTTGGGATAGTACCTAAAGTTTAAAGCAGAAATTGGGGCACTTTTGAAATTTTCATTTTTGACCAAAATCGACAGGTCCGGGGCTTATGGAATTCTCATATGCCACAAAACGGTTGAAGCTCCTGTTCAAAAATGATGCTCCAAAATCAACTTCTGTCACCTTAGTGATACATTTTGGGATAGTACCTAAAGTTTAAAGCAGAAATTGGGGCACTTTTGAAATTTTCATTTTTGACCAAAAATTGACAGGTCCGGGGATTAGGGAATTTCTCATATGCCACAAAATGATTGAAGCTCCTGTTCAAAAATGATGCTCCGAAATCAACTTCTGTCACCTTAGTGATACATTTTGGGATAGTACCTAAAGTTTAAAGCAGAAATTGGGGCACTTTTGAAATTTTCATTTTTGACCAAAATCGACAGGTCCGGGGCTTATGGAATTCTCATATGCCACAAAACGATTGAAGCTCCTGTTCAAAAATGATGCTCCGAAATCAACTTCTGTCACCTTAGTGATACATTTTGGGATAGTACCTAAAGTTTAAAGCAGAAATTGGGGCACTTTTGAAATTTTCATTTTTGACCAAAATCGACAAGTCCGGGGCTTAGGGAATTTCTCATATGCCACAAAATGATTGAAGCTCCTGTTCAAAAATGATGCTCCGAAATCAACTTCTGTCACCTTAGTGATACATTTTGGGATAGTACCTAAAGTTTAAAGCAGAAATTGGGGCACTTTTGAAATTTTCATTTTTGACCAAAATCGACAGGTCCGGGGCTTATGGAATTCTCATATGCCACAAAACGATTGAAGCTCCTGTTCAAAAATGATGCTCCGAAATCAACTTCTGTCACCTTAGTGATACATTTTGGTATAGTACCTAAAGTTTAAAGCAGAAATTGGGGCACTTTTGAAATTTTCATTTTTGACCAAAATCGACAGGTCCGGGGCTTAGGGAATTCTCATATGCCACAAAACGGTTGAAGCTCCTGTTCAAAAATGATGCTCCAAAATCAACTTCTGTCACCTTAGTGATACATTTTGGGATAGTACCTAAAGTTTAAAGTAGAAATTGGGGCACTTTTGAAATTTTCATTTTTGACCAAAATCGACAAGTCCGGGGCTTAGGGAATTTCTCATATGCCACAAAACGGTTGAAGCTCCTGTTCAAAAATGATGCTAAGAAATCAACTTCTGTCACCTTAGTGAAACATTTTGGGATAGTACCTAAAGTTTAAAGCAGAAATTGGGGCACTTTTGAAATTTTCATTTTTGACCAAAATCGACAGGTCCGGGGCTTATGGAATTCTCATATGCCACAAAACGATTGAAGCTCCTGTTCAAAAATGATGCTCCGAAATCAACTTCTGTCACCTTAGTGATACATTTTGGGATAGTACCTAAAGTTTAAAGCAGAAATTGGGGCACTTTTGAAATTTTTATTTTTGACCAAAATCGACAGGTCCAGGGCTTAGGGAATTCTCATATGCCACAAAACGGTTGAAGCTCCAGTTCAAAAATGATGCTCCAAAATCAACTTCTGTCACCTTAGTGATACATTTTGGGATAGTACCTAAAGTTTAAAGCAGAAATTGGGGCACTTTTGAAATTTTCATTTTTGACCAAAATCGACAAGTCCGGGGCTTAGGGAATTTCTCATATGCCACAAAACGGT